>NW_026870585.1:0-52986 GCF_963576545.1 Limanda limanda | reverse complement strand
ACATTACTTACCTGCCCTTGGCCTGATGGAAAGAAACAAAAGATTTCGAAACGTCGCGACAGGGCTTCCAGACTAAACCAAAATTTACTTACCTGACTAAGCCACGACCCTCCCTCGGATGAGTGGAGAGACTTAAGCATAAAAAATGTATATTGTAAAAAGTTCGTTTAAAGTTTAATAGAAATAGTCCACGTATCTGTAATCACAGCGTGTAATAACTACATTACTAGTTTAAGGGCACAGGACCTGTGACAAATGGGGACCAGGGAGCCCCCTGGAGTGAAGGACCGTGCACCTCCTGCCACCTTTTTAAAGAGGCAGGATCATTTTCCCCTATCCTAACCCGCCAGTGCCTCCTCCGGGTTCTCGCTTCCTGGTCCTCAGTCCAGTAGTCTTGTGCTTTTAATGACTCTCTTAGTCAAATGTTCTGGACTTCAACTCTAATTTGAGAAGACAGTCATGAAACCCCTATCCCTAATCAGAGACCCTCTATTCTAACCCTAACCATAGGACCCCTTGCCTGAACCTAACCTCTAACCCCTAAGCAGGGCAATTTATCTGTAATAACCTCACCCAACTACTTTGTTGTTGAACGAAAACGAAGACTCCACACCAATTGGTTTGAAAATCTTTAATTGGGAAGTAACAGGAGTATAGACCAAAAATATGGCAAAAAGTACACTGAAATGCCCCACCCAACTTGGTGTAGTATGGTTATGTAGGTGATAAAAAATCCCAAATATTATATAACTGGAGCTATTAATCTGAATTCACAACAAAAGCATAGTAAAGGATTGAGATGAAAAAGGGAACTGTGATGCCAAGGAACTGGGAAATTCTGGACTGGGAAATTCTTCAAAGGGGAGGAGCTAGATGGGATATAAAAGCAGGGACACAAGCTCTCACAGAGACTCACAATGGGACGACACATGACTAATTCGAACTGACATACTTACCTGCCCTTGCCTGATGAAGAAACAAAAGATTTCGAAACGTCGCGACAGGGCTTCCAGACTAAACCAAAATTTACTTACCTGACTAAGCCACGAACCCTCCCTCGGATGAGTGGAGAGACTTAAGCATAAAAAATGTATATTTGTAAAAAGTTCGTTTTAAAGTTTAATAGAAATAGTCCACGTATCTGTAATCACAGCGTGTAATAACTACATTACTAGTTTAAGGGCACAGGACCTGTGACAAATGGGGACCAAGGGAGCCCCCTGGAGTGAAGACCGTGCACCTCCTGCCACCTTTTTAAAGGAGGCAGGATCATTTTTCCCCTATCTAACCCGCCAGTGCCTCCTCCGGGTTCTCGCTTCCTGGTCCTCAGTCCAGTAGTCTTGTGCTTTTAATGACTCTCTTAGTCAAATGTTCTGGACTTCAACTCTAATTTGAGAAAGACAGTCATGAAACCCCTATCCCTAATCAGAGACCCTCTATTCTAACCCTAACCATAGGACCCCTTGCCTGAACCTAACCTCTAACCCCTAAGCAGGGCAATTTATCTGTAATAACCTCACCCAACTACTTTGTTGTTGAACGAAAACGAAGACTCCACACCAATTGGTTTGAAAATCTTTTAATTGGGAAGTAACAGGAGTATAGACCAAAAATATGGCAAAAAGTACACTGAAATGCCCCACCAACTTGGTGTAGTATGGTTATGTAGGTGATAAAAAATCCCAAATATTATATAACTGGAGCTATTAATCTGAATTCACAACAAAAGCATAGTAAAGATTGAGATGAAAAAGGGAAACTGTGATGCCAAGGAACTGGGAAATTCTGGACTGGGAAATTCTTCAAAGGGAGGAGCTAGATGGGATATAAAAGCAGGGACACAAGCTCTCACAGAGACTCACAATGGGGACGACACATGACTAATTCGAACTGGACATACTTACCTGCCCTTGCCTGATGAAGAAACAAAAGATTTCGAAACGTCGCGACAGGGCTTCCAGACTAAACCAAAATTTACTTACCTGAACTAAGCCACGAACCCTCCCTCGGATGAGTGGAGAGACTTAAGCATAAAAAATGTATATTTGTAAAAAGTTCGTTTAAAGTTTAATAGAAATAGTCCACGTATCTGTAATCACAGCGTGTAATAACTACATTACTAGTTTAAGGGCACAGGACCTGTGACAAATGGGGACCAGGGAGCCCCCTGAGTGAAGGACCGTGCACCTCCTGCCACCTTTTTAAAGGAGGCAGGATCATTTTCCCCTATCCTAACCCGCCAGTGCCTCCTCCGGGTTCTCGCTTCCTGGTCCTCAGTCCAGTAGTCTTGTGCTTTTAATGACTCTCTTAGTCAAATGTTCTGGACTTCAACTCTAATTTGAGAAGACAGTCATGAAACCCCTATCCCTAATCAGAGACCCTCTATTCTAACCCTAACCATAGGACCCCTTGCCTGAACCTAACCTCTAACCCCTAAGCAGGGCAATTTATCTGTAATAACCTCACCCAACTACTTTGTTGTTGAACGAAAACGAAGACTCCACACCAATTGGTTTGAAAATCTTTAATTGGGAAGTAAACAGGAGTATAGACCAAAAATATGGCAAAAAGTACACTGAAATGCCCCACCCAACTTGGTGTAGTATGGTTATGTAGGTGATAAAAAATCCCAAATATTATATAACTGGAGCTATTAATCTGAATTCACAACAAAAGCATAGTAAAGGATTGAGATGAAAAAGGGAAACTGTGATGCCAAGGAAACTGGGAAATTCTGGACTGGGAAATTCTTCAAAGGGGAGGAGCTAGATGGGATATAAAAGCAGGGACACAAGCTCTCACAGAGACTCACAATGGGGACGACACATGACTAATTCGAACTGACATACTTACCTGCCCTTGCCTGATGAAGAAACAAAAGATTTCGAAACGTCGCGACAGGGCTTCCAGACTAAACCAAAATTTACTTACCTGACTAAGCCACGAACCCTCCCTCGGATGAGTGGAGAGACTTAAGCATAAAAAATGTATATTTGTAAAAAGTTCGTTTAAAGTTTAATAGAAATAGTCCACGTATCTGTAATCACAGCGTGTAATAACTACATTACTAGTTTAAGGGCACAGGACCTGTGACAAATGGGGACCAGGGAGCCCCCTGGAGTGAAGGACCGTGCACCTCCTGCCACCTTTTTAAAGGAGGCAGGATCATTTTCCCCTATCCTAACCCGCCAGTGCCTCCTCCGGGTTCTCGCTTCCTGGTCCTCAGTCCAGTAGTCTTGTGCTTTTAATGACTCTCTTAGTCAAATGTTCTGGACTTCAACTCTAATTTGAGAAGACAGTCATGAAACCCCTATCCCTAATCAGAGACCCTCTATTCTAACCCTAACCATAGGACCCCTTGCCTGAACCTAACCTCTAACCCCTAAGCAGGGCAATTTATCTGTAATAACCTCACCCAACTACTTTGTTGTTGAACGAAAACGAAGACTCCACACCAATTGGTTTGAAAATCTTTAATTGGGAAGTAACAGGGAGTATAGACCAAAAATATGGCAAAAAGTACACTGAAATGCCCCACCCAACTTGGTGTAGTATGGTTATGTAGGTGATAAAAATCCCAAATATTATATAACTGGAGCTATTAATCTGAATTCACAACAAAAGCATAGTAAAGGATTGAGATGAAAAAGGGAAACTGTGATGCCAAGGAACTGGGAAATTCTGGACTGGGAAATTTCTTCAAAGGGGAGGAGCTAGATGGGATATAAAAGCAGGGACACAAGCTCTCACAGAGACTCACAATGGGGACGACACATGACTAATTCGAACTGACATACTTACCTGCCCTTGCCTGATGAAGAAACAAAAGATTTCGAAACGTCGCGACAGGGCTTCCAGACTAAACCAAATTTACTTACCTGACTAAGCCACGAACCCTCCTCGGATGAGTGGAGAGACTTAAGCATAAAAAATGTATATTTGTAAAAAGTTCGTTTAAAGTTTAATAGAAAATAGTCCACGTATCTGTAATCACAGCGTGTAATAACTACATTACTAGTTTAAGGGCACAGGACCTGTGACAAATGGGGACCAGGGAGCCCCCTGGAGTGAAGGACCGTGCACCTCCTGCCACCTTTTTAAAGGAGGCAGGATCATTTTCCCTATCCTAACCCGCCAGTGCCTCCTCCGGGTTCTCGCTTCCTGGTCCTCAGTCCAGTAGTCTTGTGCTTTTAATGACTCTCTTAGTCAAATGTTCTGGACTTCAACTCTAATTTGAGAAGACAGTCATGAAACCCCTATCCCTAATCAGAGACCCTCTATTCTAACCCTAACCATAGGACCCCTTGCCTGAACCTAACCTCTAACCCCTAAGCAGGGCAATTTATCTGTAATAACCTCACCCAACTACTTTGTTGTTGAACGAAAACGAAGACTCCACACCAATGGTTTGAAAATCTTTAATTGGGAAGTAACAGGAGTATAGACCAAAAATATGGCAAAAAGTACACTGAAATGCCCCACCCAACTTGGTGTAGTATGGTTATGTAGGTGATAAAAAATCCCAAATATTATATAACTGGAGCTATTAATCTGAATTCACAACAAAAGCATAGTAAAGGATTGAGATGAAAAGGAAACTGTGATGCCAAGGAACTGGGAAATTCTGGACTGGGAAATTCTTCAAAGGGGAGGAGCTAGATGGGATATAAAAGCAGGGACACAAGCTCTCACAGAGACTCACAATGGGGACGACACATGACTAATTCGAACTGACATACTTACCTGCCCTTGCCTGATGAAGAAACAAAAGATTTCGAAACGTCGCGACAGGGCTTCCAGACTAAACCAAAATTTACTTACCTGACTAAGCCACGAACCCTCCCTCGGATGAGTGGAGAGACTTAAGCATAAAAAATGTATATTTGTAAAAAGTTCGTTTAAAGTTTAATAGAAATAGTCCACGTATCTGTAATCACAGCGTGTAATAACTACATTACTAGTTTAAGGGCACAGGACCTGTGACAAATGGGGACCAGGGAGCCCCCTGGAGTGAAGGACCGTGCACCTCCTGCCACCTTTTAAAGGAGGCAGGATCATTTTCCCCTATCCTAACCCGCCAGTGCCTCCTCCGGGTTCTCGCTTCCTGGTCCTCAGTCCAGTAGTCTTGTGCTTTTAATGACTCTCTTAGTCAAATGTTCTGGACTTCAACTCTAATTTGAGAAGACAGTCATGAAACCCCTATCCCTAATCAGAGACCCTCTATTCTAACCCTAACCATAGGACCCCTTGCCTGAACCTAACCTCTAACCCCTAGCAGGGCAATTTATCTGTAATAACCTCACCCAACTACTTTGTTGTTGAACGAAAACGAAGACTCCACACCAATTGGTTTGAAAATCTTTAATTGGGAAGTAACAGGAGTATAGACCAAAATATGGCAAAAAGTACACTGAAATGCCACCCAACTTGGTGTAGTATGGTTATGTAGGTGATAAAAAATCCCAAATATTATATAACTGGAGCTATTAATCTGAATTCACAACAAAAGCATAGTAAAGGATTGAGATGAAAAAGGGAAACTGTGATGCCAAGGAACTGGGAAATTCTGGACTGGGAATTCTTCAAAGGGGAGGAGCTTAGATGGGATATAAAAGCAGGGACACAAGCTCTCACAGAGACTCACAATGGGGACGACACATGACTAATTCGAACTGACATACTTACCTGCCCTTGCCTGATGAAGAAACAAAAGATTTCGAAACGTCGCGACAGGGCTTCCAGACTAAACCAAAATTTACTTACCTGACTAAGCCACGAACCCTCCCTCGGATGAGTGGAGAGAACTTAAGCATAAAAAATGTATATTTGTAAAAAGTTCGTTTAAAGTTTAATAGAAATAGTCCACGTATCTGTAATCACAGCGTGTAATAACTACATTACTAGTTTAAGGGCACAGGGACCTGTGACAAATGGGGACCAGGGAGCCCCCTGGAGTGAAGGACCGTGCACCTCCTGCCACCTTTTTAAAGGAGGCAGGATCATTTTCCCCTATCCTAACCCGCCAGTGCCTCCTCCGGGTTCTCGCTTCCTGGTCCTCAGTCCAGTAGTCTTGTGCTTTTAATGACTCTCTTAGTCAAATGTTCTGGACTTCAACTCTAATTTTGAGAAGACAGTCATGAAACCCCTATCCCTAATCAGAGACCCTCTATTCTAACCCTAACCATAGGACCCCTTGCCTGAACCTAACCTCTAACCCCTAAGCAGGGCAATTTATCTGTAATAACCTCACCCAACTACTTTGTTGTTGAACGAAAACGAAGACTCCACACCAATTGGTTGAAATCTTTAATTGGGAAGTAACAGGAGTATAGACCAAAAATATGGCAAAAAGTACACTGAAATGCCCCACCCAACTTGGTGTAGTATGGTTATGTAGGTGATAAAAAATCCCAAATATTATATAACTGGAGCTATTAATCTGAAATTCACAACAAAAGCATAGTAAAGGATTGAGATGAAAAAGGGAAACTGTGATGCCAAGGAACTGGGAAATTCTGGACTGGGAAATTCTTCAAAGGGGAGGAGCTAGATGGGATATAAAAGCAGGGACACAAGCTCTCACAGAGACTCACAATGGGGACGACACATGACTAATTCGAACTGACATACTTACCTGCCCTTGCCTGATGAAGAAACAAAAGATTTCGAAACGTCGCGACAGGGCTTCCAGACTAAAACCAAAATTTACTTACCTGACTAAGCCACGAACCCTCCCTCGGATGAGTGGAGAGACTTAAGCATAAAAAATGTATATTTGTAAAAAGTTTCGTTTAAAGTTTAATAGAAATAGTCCACGTATCTGTAATCACAGCGTGTAATAACTACATTACTAGTTTAAGGGCACAGGACCTGTGACAAATGGGGACCAGGGAGCCCCCTGGAGTGAAGGACCGTGCACCTCCTGCCACCTTTTTAAAGGAGGCAGGATCATTTTCCCCTATCCTAACCCGCCAGTGCCTCCTCCGGGTTCTCGCTTCCTGGTCCTCAGTCCAGTAGTCTTGTGCTTTTAATGACTCTCTTAGTCAAATGTTCTGGACTTCAACTCTAATTTGAGAAGACAGTCATGAAACCCCTATCCCTAATCAGAGACCCTCTATTCTAACCCTAACCATAGGACCCCTTGCCTGAACCTAACCTCTAACCCCTAAGCAGGGCAATTTATCTGTAATAACCTCACCCAACTACTTTGTTGTTGAACGAAAACGAAGACTCCACACCAATTGGTTTGAAAATCTTTAATTGGGAAGTAACAGGAGTATAGACCAAAAATATGGCAAAAGTACACTGAAAATGCCCCACCCAACTTGGTGTAGTATGGTTATGTAGGTGATAAAAAATCCCCAAAATATTATATAACTGGAGCTATTAATCTGAATTCACAACAAAAGCATAGTAAAGGATTGAGATGAAAAAGGGAAACTGTGATGCCAAGGAACTGGGAAATTCTGGACTGGGAAATTCTTCAAAGGGGAGGAGCTAGATGGGATATAAAAGCAGGGACACAAGCTCTCACAGAGACTCACAATGGGACGACACATGACTAATTCGAACTGACATACTTACCTGCCCTTGCCTGATGAAGAAACAAAAGATTTCGAAACGTCGCGACAGGGCTTCCAGACTAAACCAAAATTTACTTACCTGACTAAGCCACGAACCCTCCCTCGGATGAGTGGAGAGACTTAAGCATAAAAAATGTATATTTGTAAAAAGTTCGTTTAAAGTTTAATAGAATAGTCCACGTATCTGTAATCACAGCGTGTAATAACTACATTACTAGTTTAAGGGCACAGGAACCTGTGACAAATGGGGACCAGGGAGCCCCCTGGAGTGAAGGACCGTGCACCTCCTGCCACCTTTTTAAAGGAGGCAGGATCATTTTCCCCTATCCTAACCCGCCAGTGCCTCCTCCGGGTTCTCGCTTCCTGGTCCTCAGTCCAGTAGTCTTGTGCTTTTAATGACTCTCTTAGTCAAATGTTCTGGACTTCAACTCTAATTTGAGAAGACAGTCATGAAACCCCTATCCCTAATCAGAGACCCTCTATTCTAACCCTAACCATAGGACCCCTTGCCTGAACCTAACCTCTAACCCTAAGCAGGGCAATTTATCTGTAATAACCTCACCCAACTACTTTGTTGTTGAACGAAAACGAAGACTCCACACCAATTGGTTTGAAAATCTTTAATTGGGAAGTAACAGGAGTATAGACCAAAAATATGGCAAAAAGTACACTGAAATGCCCCACCCAACTTGGTGTAGTATGGTTATGTAGGTGATAAAAAATCCCAAATATTATATAACTGGAGCTATTAATCTGAATTCACAACAAAAGCATAGTAAAGGATTGAGATGAAAAAGGGAAACTGTGATGCCAAGGAACTGGGAAATTCTGGACTGGGAAATTCTTCAAAGGGGAGGAGCTAGATGGGATATAAAAGCAGGGACACAAGCTCTCACAGAGACTCACAATGGGGACGACACATGACTAATTCGAACTGACATACTTACCTGCCCTTGCCTGATGAAGAAACAAAAGATTTCGAAACGTCGCGACAGGGCTTCCAGACTAAACCAAAATTTACTTACCTGACTAAGCCACGAACCCTCCCTCGGATGAGTGGAGAGACTTAAGCATAAAAAATGTATATTGTAAAAAGTTCGTTTAAAGTTTAATAGAAATAGTCCACGTATCTGTAATCACAGCGTGTAATAACTACATTACTAGTTAAGGGCACAGGACCTGTGACAAATGGGGACCAGGGAGCCCCCTGGAGTGAAGGACCGTGCACCTCCTGCCACCTTTTTAAAGGAGGCAGGATCATTTTCCCCTATCCTAACCCGCCAGTGCCTCCTCCGGGTTCTCGCTTCCTGGTCCTCAGTCAGTAGTCTTGTGCTTTTAATGACTCTCTTAGTCAAATGTTCTGGACTTCAACTCTAATTTTGAGAAGACAGTCAATGAAACCCCTATCCCTAATCAGAGACCCTCTATTCTAACCCTAACCATAGGACCCCTTGCCTGAACCTAACCTCTAACCCCTAAGCAGGGCAATTTATCTGTAATAACCTCACCCAACTACTTTGTTGTTGAACGAAAACGAAGACTCCACACCAATTGGTTTGAAAATCTTTAATTGGGAAGTAACAGGAGTATAGACCAAAAATATGGCAAAAAGTACACTGAAATGCCCCACCCAACTTGGTGTAGTATGGTTATGTAGGTGATAAAAAATCCCAAATATTATATAACTGGAGCTATTAATCTGAATTCACAACAAAAGCATAGTAAAGGATTGAGATGAAAAAGGGAAACTGTGATGCCAAGGAACTGGGAAATTCTGGACTGGGAAATTCTTCAAAGGGGAGGAGCTAGATGGGATATAAAAGCAGGGACACAAGCTCTCACAGAGACTCACAATGGGGACGACACATGACTAATTCGAACTGACATACTTACCTGCCCTTGCCTGATGAAGAAACAAAAGATTTCGAAACGTCGCGACAGGGCTTCCAGACTAAACCAAAATTTACTTACCTGACTAAGCCACGAACCCTCCCTCGGATGAGTGGAGAGACTTAAGCATAAAAAATGTATATTTGTAAAAAGTTCGTTTAAAGTTTAATAGAAATAGTCCACGTATCTGTAATCACAGCGTGTAATAACTACATTACTAGTTTAAGGGCACAGGACCTGTGACAAATGGGGACCAGGGAGCCCCCTGGAGTGAAGGACCGTGCACCTCCTGCCACCTTTTTAAAGGAGGCAGGATCATTTTCCCCTATCCTAACCCGCCAGTGCCTCCTCCGGGTTCTCGCTTCCTGGTCCTCAGTCCAGTAGTCTTGTGCTTTTAATGACTCTCTTAGTCAAATGTTCTGGACTTCAACTCTAATTTGAGAAGACAGTCATGAAACCCCTATCCCTAATCAGAGACCCTCTATTCTAACCCTAACCATAGGACCCCTTGCCTGAACCTAACCTCTAACCCCTAAGCAGGGCAATTTATCTGTAATAACCTCACCCAACTACTTTGTTGTTGAACGAAAACGAAGACTCCACACCAATTGGTTTGAAATCTTTAATTGGGAAGTAACAGGAGTATAGACCAAAAATATGGCAAAAAGTACACTGAAATGCCCCACCCAACTTGGTGTAGTATGGTTATGTAGGTGATAAAAAATCCCAAATATTATATAACTGGAGCTATTAATCTGAATTCACAACAAAAAGCATAGTAAAGGATTGAGATGAAAAAGGGAAACTGTGATGCCAAGGAACTGGGAAATTCTGGACTGGGAAATTCTTCAAAGGGGAGGAGCTAGATGGGATATAAAAGCAGGGACACAAGCTCTCACAGAGACTCACAATGGGGACGACACATGACTAATTCGAACTGACATACTTACCTGCCCTTGCCTGATGAAGAAACAAAAGATTTCGAAACGTCGCGACAGGGCTTCCCAGACTAAACCAAAATTTACTTACCTGACTAAGCCACGAACCCTCCCTCGGATGAGTGGAGAGACTTAAGCATAAAAAATGTATATTTGTAAAAAGTTTCGTTTAAAGTTTAATAGAAATAGTCCACGTATCTGTAATCACAGCGTGTAATAACTACATTACTAGTTTTAAGGGCACAGGACCTGTGACAAATGGGGACCAGGGAGCCCCCTGGGAGTGAAGGACCGTGCACCTCCTGCCACCTTTTTAAAGGAGGCAGGATCATTTTCCCCTATCCTAACCCGCCAGTGCCTCCTCCGGGTTCTCGCTTCCCTGGTCCTCAGTCCAGTAGTCTTGTGCTTTTAATGACTCTCTTAGTCAAATGTTCTGGACTTCAACTCTAATTTGAGAAGACAGTCATGAAACCCCTATCCCTAATCAGAGACCCTCTATTTCTAACCCTAACCATAGGACCCCTTGCCTGAACCTAACCTCTAACCCCTAAGCAGGGCAATTTATCTGTAATAACCTCACCCAACTACTTTGTTGTTGAACGAAAACGAAGACTCCACACCAATTGGTTTGAAAATCTTTAATTGGGAAGTAACAGGAGTATAGACCAAAAATATGGCAAAAAGTACACTGAAATGCCCCACCCAACTTGGTGTAGTATGGTTATGTAGGTGATAAAAAATCCCAAAAATATTATATAACTGGAGCTATTAATCTGAATTCACAACAAAAGCATAGTAAAGGATTGAGATGAAAAAGGGAAACTGTGATGCCAAGGAAACTGGGAAATTCTGGACTGGGAAATTCTTCAAAGGGGAGGAGCTAGATGGGATATAAAAGCAGGGACACAAGCTCTCACAGAGACTCACAATGGGGACGACACATGACTAATTCGAACTGACATACTTACCTGCCCTTGCCTGATGAAGAAACAAAAGATTTCGAAACGTCGCGGACAGGGCTTCCAGACTAAACCAAAATTTACTTACCTGACTAAGCCACGAACCCTCCCTCGGATGAGTGGAGAGACTTAAGCATAAAAATGTATATTTGTAAAAAGTTCGTTTAAAGTTTAATAGAAATAGTCCACGTATCTGTAATCACAGCGTGTAATAACTACATTACTAGTTTAAGGGCACAGGACCTGTGACAAATGGGGACCAGGGAGCCCCTGGAGTGAAGGACCGTGCACCTCCTGCCACCTTTTTAAAGGAGGCAGGATCATTTTCCCCTATCCTAACCCGCCAGTGCCTCCTCCGGGTTCTCGCTTCCTGGTCCTCAGTCCAGTAGTCTTGTGCCTTTTAATGACTCTCTTAGTCAAATGTTCTGGACTTCAACTCTAATTTGAGAAGACAGTCATGAAACCCCTATCCCTAATCAGAGACCCTCTATTCTAACCCTAACCATAGGACCCCTTGCCTGAACCTAACCTCTAACCCCTAAGCAGGGCAATTTATCTGTATAACCTCACCCAACTACTTTGTTGTTGAACGAAAACGAAGACTCCACACCAATTGGTTTTGAAAATCTTTAATTGGGAAGTAACAGGAGTATAGACCAAAAATATGGCAAAAAGTACACTGAAATGCCCCACCCAACTTGGTGTAGTATGGTTATGTAGGTGATAAAAAATCCCAAATATTATATAACTGGAGCTATTAATCTGAATTCACAACAAAAGCATAGTAAAGGATTGAGATGAAAAAGGGAAACTGTGATGCCAAGGAACTGGGAAATTCTGGACTGGGAAATTCTTCAAAGGGGAGGAGCTAGATGGGATATAAAAGCAGGGACACAAGCTCTCACAGAGACTCACAATGGGGACGACACATGACTAATTCGAACTGACATACTTACCTGCCCTTGCCTGATGAAGAAACAAAAGATTTCGAAACGTCGCGACAGGGCTTCCAGACTAAACCAAAATTTACTTACCTGACTAAGCCACGAACCCTCCCTCGGATGAGTGGAGAGACTTAAGCATAAAAAATGTATATTTGTAAAAAGTTCGTTTAAAGTTTAATAGAAATAGTCCACGTATCTGTAATCACAGCGTGTAATAACTACATTACTAGTTTAAGGGCACAGGACCTGTGACAAATGGGGACCAGGGAGCCCCCTGGAGTGAAGGACCGTGCACCTCCTGCCACCTTTTTTAAAGGAGGCAGGATCATTTTCCCCTATCCTAACCCGCCAGTGCCTCCTCCGGGTTCTCGCTTCCTGGTCCTCAGTCCAGTAGTCTTGTGCTTTTAATGACTCTCTTAGTCAAATGTTCTGGACTTCAACTCTAATTTGAGAAGACAGTCATGAAACCCCTATCCCTAATCAGAGACCCTCTATTCTAACCCTAACCATAGGACCCCTTGCCTGAACCTAACCTCTAACCCCTAAGCAGGGCAATTTATCTGTAATAACCTCACCCAACTACTTTGTTGTTGAACGAAAACGAAGACTCCACACCAATTGGTTTGAAAATCTTTAATTGGGAAGTAACAGGAGTATAGACCAAAAATATGGCAAAAAGTACACTGAAATGCCCCACCCAACTTGGTGTAGTATGGTTATGTAGGTGATAAAAAATCCCAAATATTATATAACTGGAGCTATTAATCTGAATTCACAACAAAAGCATAGTAAAGGATTGAGATGAAAAAGGGAAACTGTGATGCCAAGGAACTGGGAAATTCTGGACTGGGAAATTCTTCAAAGGGGAGGAGCTAGATGGGATATAAAAGCAGGGACACAAGCTCTCACAGAGACTCACAATGGGGACGACACATGACTAATTCGAACTGACATACTTACCTGCCCTTGCCTGATGAAGAAACAAAAGATTTCGAAACGTCGCGACAGGGCTTCCAGACTAAACCAAAATTTACTTACCTGACTAAGCCACGAACCCTCCCTCGGATGAGTGGAGAGACTTAAGCATAAAAAATGTATATTTGTAAAAAGTTCGTTTAAAGTTTAATAGAAATAGTCCACGTATCTGTAATCACAGCGTGTAATAACTACATTACTAGTTTAAGGGCACAGGACCTGTGACAAATGGGGACCAGGGAGCCCCCTGGAGTGAAGGACCGTGCACCTCCTGCCACCTTTTTAAAGGAGGCAGGATCATTTTCCCCTATCCTAACCCGCCAGTGCCTCCTCCGGGTTCTCGCTTCCTGGTCCTCAGTCCAGTAGTCTTGTGCTTTTAATGACTCTCTTAGTCAAATGTTCTGGACTTCAACTCTAATTTGAGAAGACAGTCATGAAACCCCTATCCCTAATCAGAGACCCTCTATTCTAACCCTAACCATAGGACCCCTTGCCTGAACCTAACCTCTAACCCCTAAGCAGGGCAATTTATCTGTAATAACCTCACCCAACTACTTTGTTGTTGAACGAAAACGAAGACTCCACACCAATTGGTTTGAAAATCTTTAATTGGGAAGTAACAGGAGTATAGACCAAAAATATGGCAAAAAGTACACTGAAATGCCCCACCCAACTTGGTGTAGTATGGTTATGTAGGTGATAAAAAATCCCAAATATTATATAACTGGAGCTATTAATCTGAATTCACAACAAAAGCATAGTAAAGGATTGAGATGAAAAAGGGAAACTGTGATGCCAAGGAACTGGGAAATTCTGGACTGGGAAATTCTTCAAAGGGGAGGAGCTAGATGGGATATAAAAGCAGGGACACAAGCTCTCACAGAGACTCACAATGGGGACGACACATGACTAATTCGAACTGACATACTTACCTGCCCTTGCCTGATGAAGAAACAAAAGATTTCGAAACGTCGCGACAGGGCTTCCAGACTAAACCAAAATTTACTTACCTGACTAAGCCACGAACCCTCCCTCGGATGAGTGGAGAGACTTAAGCATAAAAAATGTATATTTGTAAAAAGTTCGTTTAAAGTTTAATAGAAATAGTCCACGTATCTGTAATCACAGCGTGTAATAACTACATTACTAGTTTAAGGGCACAGGACCTGTGACAAATGGGGACCAGGGAGCCCCCTGGAGTGAAGGACCGTGCACCTCCTGCCACCTTTTTAAAGGAGGCAGGATCATTTTCCCCTATCCTAACCCGCCAGTGCCTCCTCCGGGTTCTCGCTTCCTGGTCCTCAGTCCAGTAGTCTTGTGCTTTTAATGACTCTCTTAGTCAAATGTTCTGGACTTCAACTCTAATTTGAGAAGACAGTCATGAAACCCCTATCCCTAATCAGAGACCCTCTATTCTAACCCTAACCATAGGACCCCTTGCCTGAACCTAACCTCTAACCCCTAAGCAGGGCAATTTATCTGTAATAACCTCACCCAACTACTTTGTTGTTGAACGAAAACGAAGACTCCACACCAATTGGTTTGAAAATCTTTAATTGGGAAGTAACAGGAGTATAGACCAAAAATATGGCAAAAAGTACACTGAAATGCCCCACCCAACTTGGTGTAGTATGGTTATGTAGGTGATAAAAAATCCCAAATATTATATAACTGGAGCTATTAATCTGAATTCACAACAAAAGCATAGTAAAGGATTGAGATGAAAAAGGGAAACTGTGATGCCAAGGAACTGGGAAATTCTGGACTGGGAAATTCTTCAAAGGGGAGGAGCTAGATGGGATATAAAAGCAGGGACACAAGCTCTCACAGAGACTCACAATGGGGACGACACATGACTAATTCGAACTGACATACTTACCTGCCCTTGCCTGATGAAGAAACAAAAGATTTCGAAACGTCGCGACAGGGCTTCCAGACTAAACCAAAATTTACTTACCTGACTAAGCCACGAACCCTCCCTCGGATGAGTGGAGAGACTTAAGCATAAAAAATGTATATTTGTAAAAAGTTCGTTTAAAGTTTAATAGAAATAGTCCACGTATCTGTAATCACAGCGTGTAATAACTACATTACTAGTTTAAGGGCACAGGACCTGTGACAAATGGGGACCAGGGAGCCCCCTGGAGTGAAGGACCGTGCACCTCCTGCCACCTTTTTAAAGGAGGCAGGATCATTTTCCCCTATCCTAACCCGCCAGTGCCTCCTCCGGGTTCTCGCTTCCTGGTCCTCAGTCCAGTAGTCTTGTGCTTTTAATGACTCTCTTAGTCAAATGTTCTGGACTTCAACTCTAATTTGAGAAGACAGTCATGAAACCCCTATCCCTAATCAGAGACCCTCTATTCTAACCCTAACCATAGGACCCCTTGCCTGAACCTAACCTCTAACCCCTAAGCAGGGCAATTTATCTGTAATAACCTCACCCAACTACTTTGTTGTTGAACGAAAACGAAGACTCCACACCAATTGGTTTGAAAATCTTTAATTGGGAAGTAACAGGAGTATAGACCAAAAATATGGCAAAAAGTACACTGAAATGCCCCACCCAACTTGGTGTAGTATGGTTATGTAGGTGATAAAAAATCCCAAATATTATATAACTGGAGCTATTAATCTGAATTCACAACAAAAGCATAGTAAAGGATTGAGATGAAAAAGGGAAACTGTGATGCCAAGGAACTGGGAAATTCTGGACTGGGAAATTCTTCAAAGGGGAGGAGCTAGATGGGATATAAAAGCAGGGACACAAGCTCTCACAGAGACTCACAATGGGGACGACACATGACTAATTCGAACTGACATACTTACCTGCCCTTGCCTGATGAAGAAACAAAAGATTTCGAAACGTCGCGACAGGGCTTCCAGACTAAACCAAAATTTACTTACCTGACTAAGCCACGAACCCTCCCTCGGATGAGTGGAGAGACTTAAGCATAAAAAATGTATATTTGTAAAAAGTTCGTTTAAAGTTTAATAGAAATAGTCCACGTATCTGTAATCACAGCGTGTAATAACTACATTACTAGTTTAAGGGCACAGGACCTGTGACAAATGGGGACCAGGGAGCCCCCTGGAGTGAAGGACCGTGCACCTCCTGCCACCTTTTTAAAGGAGGCAGGATCATTTTCCCCTATCCTAACCCGCCAGTGCCTCCTCCGGGTTCTCGCTTCCTGGTCCTCAGTCCAGTAGTCTTGTGCTTTTAATGACTCTCTTAGTCAAATGTTCTGGACTTCAACTCTAATTTGAGAAGACAGTCATGAAACCCCTATCCCTAATCAGAGACCCTCTATTCTAACCCTAACCATAGGACCCCTTGCCTGAACCTAACCTCTAACCCCTAAGCAGGGCAATTTATCTGTAATAACCTCACCCAACTACTTTGTTGTTGAACGAAAACGAAGACTCCACACCAATTGGTTTGAAAATCTTTAATTGGGAAGTAACAGGAGTATAGACCAAAAATATGGCAAAAAGTACACTGAAATGCCCCACCCAACTTGGTGTAGTATGGTTATGTAGGTGATAAAAAATCCCAAATATTATATAACTGGAGCTATTAATCTGAATTCACAACAAAAGCATAGTAAAGGATTGAGATGAAAAAGGGAAACTGTGATGCCAAGGAACTGGGAAATTCTGGACTGGGAAATTCTTCAAAGGGGAGGAGCTAGATGGGATATAAAAGCAGGGACACAAGCTCTCACAGAGACTCACAATGGGGACGACACATGACTAATTCGAACTGACATACTTACCTGCCCTTGCCTGATGAAGAAACAAAAGATTTCGAAACGTCGCGACAGGGCTTCCAGACTAAACCAAAATTTACTTACCTGACTAAGCCACGAACCCTCCCTCGGATGAGTGGAGAGACTTAAGCATAAAAAATGTATATTTGTAAAAAGTTCGTTTAAAGTTTAATAGAAATAGTCCACGTATCTGTAATCACAGCGTGTAATAACTACATTACTAGTTTAAGGGCACAGGACCTGTGACAAATGGGGACCAGGGAGCCCCCTGGAGTGAAGGACCGTGCACCTCCTGCCACCTTTTTAAAGGAGGCAGGATCATTTTCCCCTATCCTAACCCGCCAGTGCCTCCTCCGGGTTCTCGCTTCCTGGTCCTCAGTCCAGTAGTCTTGTGCTTTTAATGACTCTCTTAGTCAAATGTTCTGGACTTCAACTCTAATTTGAGAAGACAGTCATGAAACCCCTATCCCTAATCAGAGACCCTCTATTCTAACCCTAACCATAGGACCCCTTGCCTGAACCTAACCTCTAACCCCTAAGCAGGGCAATTTATCTGTAATAACCTCACCCAACTACTTTGTTGTTGAACGAAAACGAAGACTCCACACCAATTGGTTTGAAAATCTTTAATTGGGAAGTAACAGGAGTATAGACCAAAAATATGGCAAAAAGTACACTGAAATGCCCCACCCAACTTGGTGTAGTATGGTTATGTAGGTGATAAAAAATCCCAAATATTATATAACTGGAGCTATTAATCTGAATTCACAACAAAAGCATAGTAAAGGATTGAGATGAAAAAGGGAAACTGTGATGCCAAGGAACTGGGAAATTCTGGACTGGGAAATTCTTCAAAGGGGAGGAGCTAGATGGGATATAAAAGCAGGGACACAAGCTCTCACAGAGACTCACAATGGGGACGACACATGACTAATTCGAACTGACATACTTACCTGCCCTTGCCTGATGAAGAAACAAAAGATTTCGAAACGTCGCGACAGGGCTTCCAGACTAAACCAAAATTTACTTACCTGACTAAGCCACGAACCCTCCCTCGGATGAGTGGAGAGACTTAAGCATAAAAAATGTATATTTGTAAAAAGTTCGTTTAAAGTTTAATAGAAATAGTCCACGTATCTGTAATCACAGCGTGTAATAACTACATTACTAGTTTAAGGGCACAGGACCTGTGACAAATGGGGACCAGGGAGCCCCCTGGAGTGAAGGACCGTGCACCTCCTGCCACCTTTTTAAAGGAGGCAGGATCATTTTCCCCTATCCTAACCCGCCAGTGCCTCCTCCGGGTTCTCGCTTCCTGGTCCTCAGTCCAGTAGTCTTGTGCTTTTAATGACTCTCTTAGTCAAATGTTCTGGACTTCAACTCTAATTTGAGAAGACAGTCATGAAACCCCTATCCCTAATCAGAGACCCTCTATTCTAACCCTAACCATAGGACCCCTTGCCTGAACCTAACCTCTAACCCCTAAGCAGGGCAATTTATCTGTAATAACCTCACCCAACTACTTTGTTGTTGAACGAAAACGAAGACTCCACACCAATTGGTTTGAAAATCTTTAATTGGGAAGTAACAGGAGTATAGACCAAAAATATGGCAAAAAGTACACTGAAATGCCCCACCCAACTTGGTGTAGTATGGTTATGTAGGTGATAAAAAATCCCAAATATTATATAACTGGAGCTATTAATCTGAATTCACAACAAAAGCATAGTAAAGGATTGAGATGAAAAAGGGAAACTGTGATGCCAAGGAACTGGGAAATTCTGGACTGGGAAATTCTTCAAAGGGGAGGAGCTAGATGGGATATAAAAGCAGGGACACAAGCTCTCACAGAGACTCACAATGGGGACGACACATGACTAATTCGAACTGACATACTTACCTGCCCTTGCCTGATGAAGAAACAAAAGATTTCGAAACGTCGCGACAGGGCTTCCAGACTAAACCAAAATTTACTTACCTGACTAAGCCACGAACCCTCCCTCGGATGAGTGGAGAGACTTAAGCATAAAAAATGTATATTTGTAAAAAGTTCGTTTAAAGTTTAATAGAAATAGTCCACGTATCTGTAATCACAGCGTGTAATAACTACATTACTAGTTTAAGGGCACAGGACCTGTGACAAATGGGGACCAGGGAGCCCCCTGGAGTGAAGGACCGTGCACCTCCTGCCACCTTTTTAAAGGAGGCAGGATCATTTTCCCCTATCCTAACCCGCCAGTGCCTCCTCCGGGTTCTCGCTTCCTGGTCCTCAGTCCAGTAGTCTTGTGCTTTTAATGACTCTCTTAGTCAAATGTTCTGGACTTCAACTCTAATTTGAGAAGACAGTCATGAAACCCCTATCCCTAATCAGAGACCCTCTATTCTAACCCTAACCATAGGACCCCTTGCCTGAACCTAACCTCTAACCCCTAAGCAGGGCAATTTATCTGTAATAACCTCACCCAACTACTTTGTTGTTGAACGAAAACGAAGACTCCACACCAATTGGTTTGAAAATCTTTAATTGGGAAGTAACAGGAGTATAGACCAAAAATATGGCAAAAAGTACACTGAAATGCCCCACCCAACTTGGTGTAGTATGGTTATGTAGGTGATAAAAAATCCCAAATATTATATAACTGGAGCTATTAATCTGAATTCACAACAAAAGCATAGTAAAGGATTGAGATGAAAAAGGGAAACTGTGATGCCAAGGAACTGGGAAATTCTGGACTGGGAAATTCTTCAAAGGGGAGGAGCTAGATGGGATATAAAAGCAGGGACACAAGCTCTCACAGAGACTCACAATGGGGACGACACATGACTAATTCGAACTGACATACTTACCTGCCCTTGCCTGATGAAGAAACAAAAGATTTCGAAACGTCGCGACAGGGCTTCCAGACTAAACCAAAATTTACTTACCTGACTAAGCCACGAACCCTCCCTCGGATGAGTGGAGAGACTTAAGCATAAAAAATGTATATTTGTAAAAAGTTCGTTTAAAGTTTAATAGAAATAGTCCACGTATCTGTAATCACAGCGTGTAATAACTACATTACTAGTTTAAGGGCACAGGACCTGTGACAAATGGGGACCAGGGAGCCCCCTGGAGTGAAGGACCGTGCACCTCCTGCCACCTTTTTAAAGGAGGCAGGATCATTTTCCCCTATCCTAACCCGCCAGTGCCTCCTCCGGGTTCTCGCTTCCTGGTCCTCAGTCCAGTAGTCTTGTGCTTTTAATGACTCTCTTAGTCAAATGTTCTGGACTTCAACTCTAATTTGAGAAGACAGTCATGAAACCCCTATCCCTAATCAGAGACCCTCTATTCTAACCCTAACCATAGGACCCCTTGCCTGAACCTAACCTCTAACCCCTAAGCAGGGCAATTTATCTGTAATAACCTCACCCAACTACTTTGTTGTTGAACGAAAACGAAGACTCCACACCAATTGGTTTGAAAATCTTTAATTGGGAAGTAACAGGAGTATAGACCAAAAATATGGCAAAAAGTACACTGAAATGCCCCACCCAACTTGGTGTAGTATGGTTATGTAGGTGATAAAAAATCCCAAATATTATATAACTGGAGCTATTAATCTGAATTCACAACAAAAGCATAGTAAAGGATTGAGATGAAAAAGGGAAACTGTGATGCCAAGGAACTGGGAAATTCTGGACTGGGAAATTCTTCAAAGGGGAGGAGCTAGATGGGATATAAAAGCAGGGACACAAGCTCTCACAGAGACTCACAATGGGGACGACACATGACTAATTCGAACTGACATACTTACCTGCCCTTGCCTGATGAAGAAACAAAAGATTTCGAAACGTCGCGACAGGGCTTCCAGACTAAACCAAAATTTACTTACCTGACTAAGCCACGAACCCTCCCTCGGATGAGTGGAGAGACTTAAGCATAAAAAATGTATATTTGTAAAAAGTTCGTTTAAAGTTTAATAGAAATAGTCCACGTATCTGTAATCACAGCGTGTAATAACTACATTACTAGTTTAAGGGCACAGGACCTGTGACAAATGGGGACCAGGGAGCCCCCTGGAGTGAAGGACCGTGCACCTCCTGCCACCTTTTTAAAGGAGGCAGGATCATTTTCCCCTATCCTAACCCGCCAGTGCCTCCTCCGGGTTCTCGCTTCCTGGTCCTCAGTCCAGTAGTCTTGTGCTTTTAATGACTCTCTTAGTCAAATGTTCTGGACTTCAACTCTAATTTGAGAAGACAGTCATGAAACCCCTATCCCTAATCAGAGACCCTCTATTCTAACCCTAACCATAGGACCCCTTGCCTGAACCTAACCTCTAACCCCTAAGCAGGGCAATTTATCTGTAATAACCTCACCCAACTACTTTGTTGTTGAACGAAAACGAAGACTCCACACCAATTGGTTTGAAAATCTTTAATTGGGAAGTAACAGGAGTATAGACCAAAAATATGGCAAAAAGTACACTGAAATGCCCCACCCAACTTGGTGTAGTATGGTTATGTATGTGATAAAAAATCCCAAATATTATATAACTGGAGCTATTAATCTGAATTCACAACAAAAGCATAGTAAAGGATTGAGATGAAAAAGGGAAACTGTGATGCCAAGGAACTGGGAAATTCTGGACTGGGAAATTCTTCAAAGGGGAGGAGCTAGATGGGATATAAAAGCAGGGACACAAGCTCTCACAGAGACTCACAATGGGGACGACACATGACTAATTCGAACTGACATACTTACCTGCCCTTGCCTGATGAAGAAACAAAAGATTTCGAAACGTCGCGACAGGGCTTCCAGACTAAACCAAAATTTACTTACCTGACTAAGCCACGAACCCTCCCTCGGATGAGTGGAGAGACTTAAGCATAAAAAATGTATATTTGTAAAAAGTTCGTTTAAAGTTTAATATAAATAGTCCACGTATCTGTAATCACAGCGTGTAATAACTACATTACTAGTTTAAGGGCACAGGACCTGTGACAAATGGGGACCAGGGAGCCCCCTGGAGTGAAGGACCGTGCACCTCCTGCCACCTTTTTAAAGGAGGCAGGATCATTTTCCCCTATCCTAACCCGCCAGTGCCTCCTCCGGGTTCTCGCTTCCTGGTCCTCAGTCCAGTAGTCTTGTGCTTTTAATGACTCTCTTAGTCAAATGTTCTGGACTTCAACTCTAATTTGAGAAGACAGTCATGAAACCCCTATCCCTAATCAGAGACCCTCTATTCTAACCCTAACCATAGGACCCCTTGCCTGAACCTAACCTCTAACCCCTAAGCAGGGCAATTTATCTGTAATAACCTCACCCAACTACTTTGTTGTTGAACGAAAACGAAGACTCCACACCAATTGGTTTGAAAATCTTTAATTGGGAAGTAACAGGAGTATAGACCAAA
Organism: Limanda limanda; assembly: GCF_963576545.1. NCBI lineage: Eukaryota > Metazoa > Chordata > Actinopteri > Pleuronectiformes > Pleuronectidae > Limanda > Limanda limanda. Next base: position 30,537 of record NW_026870585.1, on the reverse strand, counting down.
AATATGGCAAAAAGTACACTGAAATGCCCCACCCAACTTGGTGTAGTATGGTTATGTAGGTGATAAAAAATCCCAAATATTATATAACTGGAGCTATTAATCTGAATTCACAACAAAAGCATAGTAAAGGATTGAGATGAAAAAGGGAAACTGTGATGCCAAGGAACTGGGAAATTCTGGACTGGGAAATTCTTCAAAGGGGAGGAGCTAGATGGGATATAAAAGCAGGGACACAAGCTCTCACAGAGACTCACAATGGGGACGACACATGACTAATTCGAACTGACATACTTACCTGCCCTTGCCTGATGAAGAAACAAAAGATTTCGAAACGTCGCGACAGGGCTTCCAGACTAAACCAAAATTTACTTACCTGACTAAGCCACGAACCCTCCCTCGGATGAGTGGAGAGACTTAAGCATAAAAAATGTATATTTGTAAAAAGTTCGTTTAAAGTTTAATATAAATAGTCCACGTATCTGTAATCACAGCGTGTAATAACTACATTACTAGTTTAAGGGCACAGGACCTGTGACAAATGGGGACCAGGGAGCCCCTGGAGTGAAGGACCGTGCACCTCCTGCCACCTTTTTAAAGGAGGCAGGATCATTTTCCCCTATCCTAACCCGCCAGTGCCTCCTCCGGGTTCTCGCTTCCTGGTCCTCAGTCCAGTAGTCTTGTGCTTTTAATGACTCTCTTAGTCAAATGTTCTGGACTTCAACTCTAATTTGAGAAGACAGTCATGAAACCCCTATCCCTAATCAGAGACCCTCTATTCTAACCCTAACCATAGGACCCCTTGCCTGAACCTAACCTCTAACCCCTAAGCAGGGCAATTTATCTGTAATAACCTCACCCAACTACTTTGTTGTTGAACGAAAACGAAGACTCCACACCAATTGGTTTGAAAATCTTTAATTGGGAAGTAACAGGAGTATAGACCAAAAATATGGCAAAAAGTACACTGAAATGCCCCACCCAACTTGGTGTAGTATGGTTATGTAGGTGATAAAAAATCCCAAATATTATATAACTGGAGCTATTAATCTGAATTCACAACAAAAGCATAGTAAAGGATTGAGATGAAAAAGGGAAACTGTGATGCCAAGGAACTGGGAAATTCTGGACTGGGAAATTCTTCAAAGGGGAGGAGCTAGATGGGATATAAAAGCAGGGACACAAGCTCTCACAGAGACTCACAATGGGGACGACACATGACTAATTCGAACTGACATACTTACCTGCCCTTGCCTGATGAAGAAACAAAAGATTTCGAAACGTCGCGACAGGGCTTCCAGACTAAACCAAAATTTACTTACCTGACTAAGCCACGAACCCTCCCTCGGATGAGTGGAGAGACTTAAGCATAAAAAATGTATATTTGTAAAAAGTTCGTTTAAAGTTTAATATAAATAGTCCACGTATCTGTAATCACAGCGTGTAATAACTACATTACTAGTTTAAGGGCACAGGACCTGTGACAAATGGGGACCAGGGAGCCCCCTGGAGTGAAGGACCGTGCACCTCCTGCCACCTTTTTAAAGGAGGCAGGATCATTTTCCCCTATCCTAACCCGCCAGTGCCTCCTCCGGGTTCTCGCTTCCTGGTCCTCAGTCCAGTAGTCTTGTGCTTTTAATGACTCTCTTAGTCAAATGTTCTGGACTTCAACTCTAATTTGAGAAGACAGTCATGAAACCCCTATCCCTAATCAGAGACCCTCTATTCTAACCCTAACCATAGGACCCCTTGCCTGAACCTAACCTCTAACCCCTAAGCAGGGCAATTTATCTGTAATAACCTCACCCAACTACTTTGTTGTTGAACGAAAACGAAGACTCCACACCAATTGGTTTGAAAATCTTTAATTGGGAAGTAACAGGAGTATAGACCAAAAATATGGCAAAAAGTACACTGAAATGCCCCACCCAACTTGGTGTAGTATGGTTATGTAGGTGATAAAAAATCCCAAATATTATATAACTGGAGCTATTAATCTGAATTCACAACAAAAGCATAGTAAAGGATTGAGATGAAAAAGGGAAACTGTGATGCCAAGGAACTGGGAAATTCTGGACTGGGAAATTCTTCAAAGGGGAGGAGCTAGATGGGATATAAAAGCAGGGACACAAGCTCTCACAGAGACTCACAATGGGGACGACACATGACTAATTCGAACTGACATACTTACCTGCCCTTGCCTGATGAAGAAACAAAAGATTTCGAAACGTCGCGACAGGGCTTCCAGACTAAACCAAAATTTACTTACCTGACTAAGCCACGAACCCTCCCTCGGATGAGTGGAGAGACTTAAGCATAAAAAATGTATATTTGTAAAAAGTTCGTTTAAAGTTTAATATAAATAGTCCACGTATCTGTAATCACAGCGTGTAATAACTACATTACTAGTTTAAGGGCACAGGACCTGTGACAAATGGGGACCAGGGAGCCCCCTGGAGTGAAGGACCGTGCACCTCCTGCCACCTTTTTAAAGGAGGCAGGATCATTTTCCCCTATCCTAACCCGCCAGTGCCTCCTCCGGGTTCTCGCTTCCTGGTCCTCAGTCCAGTAGTCTTGTGCTTTTAATGACTCTCTTAGTCAAATGTTCTGGACTTCAACTCTAATTTGAGAAGACAGTCATGAAACCCCTATCCCTAATCAGAGACCCTCTATTCTAACCCTAACCATAGGACCCCTTGCCTGAACCTAACCTCTAACCCCTAAGCAGGGCAATTTATCTGTAATAACCTCACCCAACTACTTTGTTGTTGAACGAAAACGAAGACTCCACACCAATTGGTTTGAAAATCTTTAATTGGGAAGTAACAGGAGTATAGACCAAAAATATGGCAAAAAGTACACTGAAATGCCCCACCCAACTTGGTGTAGTATGGTTATGTAGGTGATAAAAAATCCCAAATATTATATAACTGGAGCTATTAATCTGAATTCACAACAAAAGCATAGTAAAGGATTGAGATGAAAAAGGGAAACTGTGATGCCAAGGAACTGGGAAATTCTGGACTGGGAAATTCTTCAAAGGGGAGGAGCTAGATGGGATATAAAAGCAGGGACACAAGCTCTCACAGAGACTCACAATGGGGACGACACATGACTAATTCGAACTGACATACTTACCTGCCCTTGCCTGATGAAGAAACAAAAGATTTCGAAACGTCGCGACAGGGCTTCCAGACTAAACCAAAATTTACTTACCTGACTAAGCCACGAACCCTCCCTCGGATGAGTGGAGAGACTTAAGCATAAAAAATGTATATTTGTAAAAAGTTCGTTTAAAGTTTAATATAAATAGTCCACGTATCTGTAATCACAGCGTGTAATAACTACATTACTAGTTTAAGGGCACAGGACCTGTGACAAATGGGGACCAGGGAGCCCCCTGGAGTGAAGGACCGTGCACCTCCTGCCACCTTTTTAAAGGAGGCAGGATCATTTTCCCCTATCCTAACCCGCCAGTGCCTCCTCCGGGTTCTCGCTTCCTGGTCCTCAGTCCAGTAGTCTTGTGCTTTTAATGACTCTCTTAGTCAAATGTTCTGGACTTCAACTCTAATTTGAGAAGACAGTCATGAAACCCCTATCCCTAATCAGAGACCCTCTATTCTAACCCTAACCATAGGACCCCTTGCCTGAACCTAACCTCTAACCCCTAAGCAGGGCAATTTATCTGTAATAACCTCACCCAACTACTTTGTTGTTGAACGAAAACGAAGACTCCACACCAATTGGTTTGAAAATCTTTAATTGGGAAGTAACAGGAGTATAGACCAAAAATATGGCAAAAAGTACACTGAAATGCCCCACCCAACTTGGTGTAGTATGGTTATGTAGGTGATAAAAAATCCCAAATATTATATAACTGGAGCTATTAATCTGAATTCACAACAAAAGCATAGTAAAGGATTGAGATGAAAAAGGGAAACTGTGATGCCAAGGAACTGGGAAATTCTGGACTGGGAAATTCTTCAAAGGGGAGGAGCTAGATGGGATATAAAAGCAGGGACACAAGCTCTCACAGAGACTCACAATGGGGACGACACATGACTAATTCGAACTGACATACTTACCTGCCCTTGCCTGATGAAGAAACAAAAGATTTCGAAACGTCGCGACAGGGCTTCCAGACTAAACCAAAATTTACTTACCTGACTAAGCCACGAACCCTCCCTCGGATGAGTGGAGAGACTTAAGCATAAAAAATGTATATTTGTAAAAAGTTCGTTTAAAGTTTAATAGAAATAGTCCACGTATCTGTAATCACAGCGTGTAATAACTACATTACTAGTTTAAGGGCACAGGACCTGTGACAAATGGGGACCAGGGAGCCCCCTGGAGTGAAGGACCGTGCACCTCCTGCCACCTTTTTAAAGGAGGCAGGATCATTTTCCCCTATCCTAACCCGCCAGTGCCTCCTCCGGGTTCTCGCTTCCTGGTCCTCAGTCCAGTAGTCTTGTGCTTTTAATGACTCTCTTAGTCAAATGTTCTGGACTTCAACTCTAATTTGAGAAGACAGTCATGAAACCCCTATCCCTAATCAGAGACCCTCTATTCTAACCCTAACCATAGGACCCCTTGCCTGAACCTAACCTCTAACCCCTAAGCAGGGCAATTTATCTGTAATAACCTCACCCAACTACTTTGTTGTTGAACGAAAACGAAGACTCCACACCAATTGGTTTGAAAATCTTTAATTGGGAAGTAACAGGAGTATAGACCAAAAATATGGCAAAAAGTACACTGAAATGCCCCACCCAACTTGGTGTAGTATGGTTATGTAGGTGATAAAAAATCCCAAATATTATATAACTGGAGCTATTAATCTGAATTCACAACAAAAGCATAGTAAAGGATTGAGATGAAAAAGGGAAACTGTGATGCCAAGGAACTGGGAAATTCTGGACTGGGAAATTCTTCAAAGGGGAGGAGCTAGATGGGATATAAAAGCAGGGACACAAGCTCTCACAGAGACTCACAATGGGGACGACACATGACTAATTCGAACTGACATACTTACCTGCCCTTGCCTGATGAAGAAACAAAAGATTTCGAAACGTCGCGACAGGGCTTCCAGACTAAACCAAAATTTACTTACCTGACTAAGCCACGAACCCTCCCTCGGATGAGTGGAGAGACTTAAGCATAAAAAATGTATATTTGTAAAAAGTTCGTTTAAAGTTTAATAGAAATAGTCCACGTATCTGTAATCACAGCGGTAATAACTACATTACTAGTTTAAGGGCACAGGACCTGTGACAAATGGGGACCAGGGAGCCCCCTGGAGTGAAGGACCGTGCACCTCCTGCCACCTTTTTAAAGGAGGCAGGATCATTTTCCCCTATCCTAACCCGCCAGTGCCTCCTCCGGGTTCTCGCTTCCTGGTCCTCAGTCCAGTAGTCTTGTGCTTTTAATGACTCTCTTAGTCAAATGTTCTGGACTTCAACTCTAATTTGAGAAGACAGTCATGAAACCCCTATCCCTAATCAGAGACCCTCTATTCTAACCCTAACCATAGGACCCCTTGCCTGAACCTAACCTCTAACCCCTAAGCAGGGCAATTTATCTGTAATAACCTCACCCAACTACTTTGTTGTTGAACGAAAACGAAGACTCCACACCAATTGGTTTGAAAATCTTTAATTGGGAAGTAACAGGAGTATAGACCAAAAATATGGCAAAAAGTACACTGAAATGCCCCACCCAACTTGGTGTAGTATGGTTATGTAGGTGATAAAAAATCCCAAATATTATATAACTGGAGCTATTAATCTGAATTCACAACAAAAGCATAGTAAAGGATTGAGATGAAAAAGGAAACTGTGATGCCAAGGAACTGGGAAATTCTGGACTGGGAAATTCTTCAAAGGGGAGGAGCTAGATGGGATATAAAAGCAGGGACACAAGCTCTCACAGAGACTCACAATGGGGACGACACATGACTAATTCGAACTGACATACTTACCTGCCCTTGCCTGATGAAGAAACAAAAGATTTCGAAACGTCGCGACAGGGCTTCCAGACTAAACCAAAATTTACTTACCTGACTAAGCCACGAACCCTCCCTCGGATGAGTGGAGAGACTTAAGCATAAAAATGTATATTTGTAAAAAGTTCGTTTAAAGTTTAATAGAAATAGTCACGTATCTGTAATCACAGCGTGTAATAACTACATTACTAGTTTAAGGGCACAGGACCTGTGACAAATGGGGACCAGGGAGCCCCCTGGAGTGAAGGACCGTGCACCTCCTGCCACCTTTTTAAAGGAGGCAGGATCATTTTCCCCTATCCTAACCGCCAGTGCCTCCTCCGGGTTCTCGCTTCCTGGTCCTCAGTCCAGTAGTCTTGTGCTTTTAATGACTCTCTTAGTCAAATGTTCTGGACTTCAACTCTAATTTGAGAAGACAGTCATGAAACCCCTATCCCTAATCAGAGACCCTCTATTCTAACCCTAACCATAGGACCCCTTGCCTGAACCTAACCTCTAACCCCTAAGCAGGGCAATTTATCTGTAATAACCTCACCCAACTACTTTGTTGTTGAACGAAAACGAAGACTCCACACCAATTGGTTTGAAAATCTTTAATTGGGAAGTAACAGGAGTATAGACCAAAAATATGGCAAAAGTACACTGAAATGCCCCACCCAACTTGGTGTAGTATGGTTATGTAGGTGATAAAAATCCCAAATATTATATAACTGGAGCTATTAATCTGAATTCACAACAAAAGCATAGTAAAGGATTGAGATGAAAAAGGGAAAACTGTGATGCCAAGGAACTGGGAAATTCTGGACTGGGAAATTCTTCAAAGGGGAGGAGCTAGATGGGATATAAAAGCAGGGACACAAGCTCTCACAGAGACTCACAATGGGGACGACACATGACTAATTCGAACTGACATACTTACCTGCCCTTGCCTGATGAAGAAACAAAAGATTTCGAAACGTCGCGACAGGGCTCCAGACTAAACCAAAATTTACTTACCTGACTAAGCCACGAACCCTCCCTCGGATGAGTGGAGAGACTTAAGCATAAAAAATGTATATTTGTAAAAAGTTCGTTTAAAGTTTAATAGAAATAGTCCACGTATCTGTAATCACAGCGTGTAATAACTACATTACTAGTTTAAGGGCACAGGACCTGTGACAAATGGGGACCAGGGAGCCCCCTGGAGTGAAGGACCGTGCACCTCCTGCCACCTTTTTAAAGGAGGCAGGATCATTTTCCCCTATCCTAACCCGCCAGTGCCTCCTCCGGGTTCTCGCTTCCTGGTCCTCAGTCCAGTAGTCTTGTGCTTTTAATGACTCTCTTAGTCAAATGTTCTGGACTTCAACTCTAATTTGAGAAGACAGTCATGAAACCCCTATCCCTAATCAGAGACCCTCTATTCTAACCCTAACCATAGGACCCCTTGCCTGAACCTAACCTCTAACCCCTAAGCAGGGCAATTATCTGTAATAACCTCACCCAACTACTTTGTTGTTGAACGAAAACGAAGACTCCACACCAATTGGTTTGAAAATCTTTAATTGGGAAGTAACAGGAGTATAGACCAAAAATATGGCAAAAAGTACACTGAAATGCCCCACCCAACTTGGTGTAGTATGGTTATGTAGGTGATAAAAAATCCCAATATTATATAACTGGAGCTATTAATCTGAATTCACAACAAAAGCATAGTAAAGGATTGAGATGAAAAAGGGAAACTGTGATGCCAAGGACTGGGAAATTCTGACTGGGAAATTCTTCAAAGGGGAGGAGCTAGATGGGATATAAAAGCAGGGACACAAGCTCTCACAGAGACTCACAATGGGGACGACACATGACTAATTCGAACTGACATACTTACCTGCCCTTGCCTGATGAAGAAACAAAAGATTTCGAAACGTCGCGACAGGGCTTCCAGACTAAACCAAAATTTACTTACCTGACTAAGCCACGAACCCTCCCTCGGATGAGTGGAGAGACTTAAGCATAAAAAATGTATATTTGTAAAAAGTTCGTTTAAAGTTTAATAGAAATAGTCCACGTATCTGTAATCACAGCGTGTAATAACTACATTACTAGTTTAAGGGCACAGGACCTGTGACAAATGGGGACCAGGGAGCCCCCTGGAGTGAAGGACCGTGCACCTCCTGCCACCTTTTTAAAGGAGCAGGATCATTTTCCCCTATCCTAACCCGCCAGTGCCTCCTCCGGGTTCTCGCTTCCTGGTCCTCAGTCCAGTAGTCTTGTGCTTTTAATGACTCTCTTAGTCAAATGTTCTGGACTTCAACTCTAATTTGAGAAGACAGTCATGAAACCCCTATCCCTAATCAGAGACCCTCTATTCTAACCCTAACCATAGGACCCCTTGCCTGAACCTAACCTCTAACCCCTAAGCAGGGCAATTTATCTGTAATAACCTCACCCAACTACTTTGTTGTTGAACGAAAACGAAGACTCCACACCAATTGGTTTGAAAATCTTTAATTGGGAAGTAACAGGAGTATAGACCAAAAATATGGCAAAAAGTACACTGAAATGCCCCACCCAACTTGGTGTAGTATGGTTATGTAGGTGATAAAAAATCCCAAATATTATATAACTGGAGCTATTAATCTGAATTCACAACAAAAGCATAGTAAAGGATTGAGATGAAAAAGGGAAACTGTGATGCCAAGGAACTGGGAAATTCTGGACTGGGAAATTCTTCAAAGGGGAGGAGCTAGATGGGATATAAAAGCAGGGACACAAGCTCTCACAGAGACTCACAATGGGGACGACACATGACTAATTCGAACTGACATACTTACCTGCCCTTGCCTGATGAAGAAACAAAAGATTTCGAAACGTCGCGACAGGGCTTCCAGACTAAACCAAAATTTACTTACCTGACTAAGCCACGAACCCTCCCTCGGATGAGTGGAGAGACTTAAGCATAAAAAATGTATATTTGTAAAAAGTTCGTTTAAAGTTTAATAGAAATAGTCCACGTATCTGTAATCACAGCGTGTAATAACTACATTACTAGTTTAAGGGCACAGGACCTGTGACAAATGGGGACCAGGGAGCCCCCTGGAGTGAAGGACCGTGCACCTCCTGCCACCTTTTTAAAGGAGGCAGGATCATTTTCCCCTATCCTAACCCGCCAGTGCCTCCTCCGGGTTCTCGCTTCCTGGTCCTCAGTCCAGTAGTCTTGTGCTTTTAATGACTCTCTTAGTCAAATGTTCTGGACTTCAACTCTAATTTGAGAAGACAGTCATGAAACCCCTATCCCTAATCAGAGACCCTCTATTCTAACCCTAACCATAGGACCCCTTGCCTGAACCTAACCTCTAACCCCTAAGCAGGGCAATTTATCTGTAATAACCTCACCCAACTACTTTGTTGTTGAACGAAAACGAAGACTCCACACCAATTGGTTTGAAAATCTTTAATTGGGAAGTAACAGGAGTATAGACCAAAAATATGGCAAAAAGTACACTGAAATGCCCCACCCAACTTGGTGTAGTATGGTTATGTAGGTGATAAAAAATCCCAAATATTATATAACTGGAGCTATTAATCTGAATTCACAACAAAAGCATAGTAAAGGATTGAGATGAAAAAGGGAAACTGTGATGCCAAGGAACTGGGAAATTCTGGACTGGGAAATTCTTCAAAGGGGAGGAGCTAGATGGGATATAAAAGCAGGGACACAAGCTCTCACAGAGACTCACAATGGGGACGACACATGACTAATTCGAACTGACATACTTACCTGCCCTTGCCTGATGAAGAAACAAAAGATTTCGAAACGTCGCGACAGGGCTTCCAGACTAAACCAAAATTTACTTACCTGACTAAGCCACGAACCCTCCCTCGGATGAGTGGAGAGACTTAAGCATAAAAAATGTATATTTGTAAAAAGTTCGTTTAAAGTTTAATAGAAATAGTCCACGTATCTGTAATCACAGCGTGTAATAACTACATTACTAGTTTAAGGGCACAGGACCTGTGACAAATGGGGACCAGGGAGCCCCCTGGAGTGAAGGACCGTGCACCTCCTGCCACCTTTTTAAAGGAGGCAGGATCATTTTCCCCTATCCTAACCCGCCAGTGCCTCCTCCGGGTTCTCGCTTCCTGGTCCTCAGTCCAGTAGTCTTGTGCTTTTAATGACTCTCTTAGTCAAATGTTCTGGACTTCAACTCTAATTTGAGAAGACAGTCATGAAACCCCTATCCCTAATCAGAGACCCTCTATTCTAACCCTAACCATAGGACCCCTTGCCTGAACCTAACCTCTAACCCCTAAGCAGGGCAATTTATCTGTAATAACCTCACCCAACTACTTTGTTGTTGAACGAAAACGAAGACTCCACACCAATTGGTTTGAAAATCTTTAATTGGGAAGTAACAGGAGTATAGACCAAAAATATGGCAAAAAGTACACTGAAATGCCCCACCCAACTTGGTGTAGTATGGTTATGTAGGTGATAAAAAATCCCAAATATTATATAACTGGAGCTATTAATCTGAATTCACAACAAAAGCATAGTAAAGGATTGAGATGAAAAAGGGAAACTGTGATGCCAAGGAACTGGGAAATTCTGGACTGGGAAATTCTTCAAAGGGGAGGAGCTAGATGGGATATAAAAGCAGGGACACAAGCTCTCACAGAGACTCACAATGGGGACGACACATGACTAATTCGAACTGACATACTTACCTGCCCTTGCCTGATGAAGAAACAAAAGATTTCGAAACGTCGCGACAGGGCTTCCAGACTAAACCAAAATTTACTTACCTGACTAAGCCACGAACCCTCCCTCGGATGAGTGGAGAGACTTAAGCATAAAAAATGTATATTTGTAAAAAGTTCGTTTAAAGTTTAATAGAAATAGTCCACGTATCTGTAATCACAGCGTGTAATAACTACATTACTAGTTTAAGGGCACAGGACCTGTGACAAATGGGGACCAGGGAGCCCCCTGGAGTGAAGGACCGTGCACCTCCTGCCACCTTTTTAAAGGAGGCAGGATCATTTTCCCCTATCCTAACCCGCCAGTGCCTCCTCCGGGTTCTCGCTTCCTGGTCCTCAGTCCAGTAGTCTTGTGCTTTTAATGACTCTCTTAGTCAAATGTTCTGGACTTCAACTCTAATTTGAGAAGACAGTCATGAAACCCCTATCCCTAATCAGAGACCCTCTATTCTAACCCTAACCATAGGACCCCTTGCCTGAACCTAACCTCTAACCCCTAAGCAGGGCAATTTATCTGTAATAACCTCACCCAACTACTTTGTTGTTGAACGAAAACGAAGACTCCACACCAATTGGTTTGAAAATCTTTAATTGGGAAGTAACAGGAGTATAGACCAAAAATATGGCAAAAAGTACACTGAAATGCCCCACCCAACTTGGTGTAGTATGGTTATGTAGGTGATAAAAAATCCCAAATATTATATAACTGGAGCTATTAATCTGAATTCACAACAAAAGCATAGTAAAGGATTGAGATGAAAAAGGGAAACTGTGATGCCAAGGAACTGGGAAATTCTGGACTGGGAAATTCTTCAAAGGGGAGGAGCTAGATGGGATATAAAAGCAGGGACACAAGCTCTCACAGAGACTCACAATGGGGACGACACATGACTAATTCGAACTGACATACTTACCTGCCCTTGCCTGATGAAGAAACAAAAGATTTCGAAACGTCGCGACAGGGCTTCCAGACTAAACCAAAATTTACTTACCTGACTAAGCCACGAACCCTCCCTCGGATGAGTGGAGAGACTTAAGCATAAAAAATGTATATTTGTAAAAAGTTCGTTTAAAGTTTAATAGAAATAGTCCACGTATCTGTAATCACAGCGTGTAATAACTACATTACTAGTTTAAGGGCACAGGACCTGTGACAAATGGGGACCAGGGAGCCCCCTGGAGTGAAGGACCGTGCACCTCCTGCCACCTTTTTAAAGGAGGCAGGATCATTTTCCCCTATCCTAACCCGCCAGTGCCTCCTCCGGGTTCTCGCTTCCTGGTCCTCAGTCCAGTAGTCTTGTGCTTTTAATGACTCTCTTAGTCAAATGTTCTGGACTTCAACTCTAATTTGAGAAGACAGTCATGAAACCCCTATCCCTAATCAGAGACCCTCTATTCTAACCCTAACCATAGGACCCCTTGCCTGAACCTAACCTCTAACCCCTAAGCAGGGCAATTTATCTGTAATAACCTCACCCAACTACTTTGTTGTTGAACGAAAACGAAGACTCCACACCAATTGGTTTGAAAATCTTTAATTGGGAAGTAACAGGAGTATAGACCAAAAATATGGCAAAAAGTACACTGAAATGCCCCACCCAACTTGGTGTAGTATGGTTATGTAGGTGATAAAAAATCCCAAATATTATATAACTGGAGCTATTAATCTGAATTCACAACAAAAGCATAGTAAAGGATTGAGATGAAAAAGGGAAACTGTGATGCCAAGGAACTGGGAAATTCTGGACTGGGAAATTCTTCAAAGGGGAGGAGCTAGATGGGATATAAAAGCAGGGACACAAGCTCTCACAGAGACTCACAATGGGGACGACACATGACTAATTCGAACTGACATACTTACCTGCCCTTGCCTGATGAAGAAACAAAAGATTTCGAAACGTCGCGACAGGGCTTCCAGACTAAACCAAAATTTACTTACCTGACTAAGCCACGAACCCTCCCTCGGATGAGTGGAGAGACTTAAGCATAAAAAATGTATTTGTAAAAAGTTCGTTTAAAGTTTAATAGAAATAGTCCACGTATCTGTAATCACAGCGTGTAATAACTACATTACTAGTTTAAGGGCACAGGACCTGTGACAAATGGGGACCAGGGAGCCCCCTGGAGTGAAGGACCGTGCACCTCCTGCCACCTTTTTAAAGGAGGCAGGATCATTTTCCCCTATCCTAACCCGCCAGTGCCTCCTCCGGGTTCTCGCTTCCTGGTCCTCAGTCCAGTAGTCTTGTGCTTTTAATGACTCTCTTAGTCAAATGTTCTGGACTTCAACTCTAATTTGAGAAGACAGTCATGAAACCCCTATCCCTAATCAGAGACCCTCTATTCTAACCCTAACCATAGGACCCCTTGCCTGAACCTAACTGCCTGAACCTAACCTCTAACCCCTAAGCAGGGCAATTTATCTGTAATAACCTCACCCAACTACTTTGTTGTTGAACGAAAACGAAGACTCCACACCAATTGGTTTGAAAATCTTTAATTGGGAAGTAACAGGAGTATAGACCAAAAATATGGCAAAAAGTACACTGAAATGCCCCACCCAACTTGGTGTAGTATGGTTATGTAGGTGATAAAAAATCCCAAATATTATATAACTGGAGCTATTAATCTGAATTCACAACAAAAGCATAGTAAAGGATTGAGATGAAAAAGGGAAACTGTGATGCCAAGGAACTGGGAAATTCTGGACTGGGAAATTCTTCAAAGGGGAGGAGCTAGATGGGATATAAAAGCAGGGACACAAGCTCTCACAGAGACTCACAATGGGGACGACACATGACTAATTCGAACTGACATACTTACCTGCCCTTGCCTGATGAAGAAACAAAAGATTTCGAAACGTCGCGACAGGGCTTCCAGACTAAACCAAAATTTACTTACCTGACTAAGCCACGAACCCTCCCTCGGATGAGTGGAGAGACTTAAGCATAAAAAATGTATATTTGTAAAAAGTTCGTTTAAAGTTTAATAGAAATAGTCCACGTATCTGTAATCACAGCGTGTAATAACTACATTACTAGTTTAAGGGCACAGGACCTGTGACAAATGGGGACCAGGGAGCCCCCTGGAGTGAAGGACCGTGCACCTCCTGCCACCTTTTTAAAGGAGGCAGGATCATTTTCCCCTATCCTAACCCGCCAGTGCCTCCTCCGGGTTCTCGCTTCCTGGTCCTCAGTCCAGTAGTCTTGTGCTTTTAATGACTCTCTTAGTCAAATGTTCTGGACTTCAACTCTAATTTGAGAAGACAGTCATGAAACCCCTATCCCTAATCAGAGACCCTCTATTCTAACCCTAACCATAGGACCCCTTGCCTGAACCTAACCTCTAACCCCTAAGCAGGGCAATTTATCTGTAATAACCTCACCCAACTACTTTGTTGTTGAACGAAAACGAAGACTCCACACCAATTGGTTTGAAAATCTTTAATTGGGAAGTAACAGGAGTATAGACCAAAATATGGCAAAAAGTACACTGAAATGCCCCACCCAACTTGGTGTAGTATGGTTATGTAGGTGATAAAAAATCCCAAATATTATATAACTGGAGCTATTAATCTGAATTCACAACAAAAGCATAGTAAAGGATTGAGATGAAAAAGGGAAACTGTGATGCCAAGGAACTGGGAAATTCTGGACTGGGAAATTCTTCAAAGGGGAGGAGCTAGATGGGATATAAAAGCAGGGACACAAGCTCTCACAGAGACTCACAATGGGGACGACACATGACTAATTCGAACTGACATACTTACCTGCCCTTGCCTGATGAAGAAACAAAAGATTTCGAAACGTCGCGACAGGGCTTCCAGACTAAACCAAAATTTACTTACCTGACTAAGCCACGAACCCTCCCTCGGATGAGTGGAGAGACTTAAGCATAAAAAATGTATATTTGTAAAAAGTTCGTTTAAAGTTTAATAGAAATAGTCCACGTATCTGTAATCACAGCGTGTAATAACTACATTACTAGTTTAAGGGCACAGGACCTGTGACAAATGGGGACCAGGGAGCCCCCTGGAGTGAAGGACCGTGCACCTCCTGCCACCTTTTTAAAGGAGGCAGGATCATTTTCCCCTATCCTAACCCGCCAGTGCCTCCTCCGGGTTCTCGCTTCCTGGTCCTCAGTCCAGTAGTCTTGTGCTTTTAATGACTCTCTTAGTCAAATGTTCTGGACTTCAACTCTAATTTGAGAAGACAGTCATGAAACCCCTATCCCTAATCAGAGACCCTCTATTCTAACCCTAACCATAGGACCCCTTGCCTGAACCTAACCTCTAACCCCTAAGCAGGGCAATTTATCTGTAATAACCTCACCCAACTACTTTGTTGTTGAACGAAAACGAAGACTCCACACCAATTGGTTTGAAAATCTTTAATTGGGAAGTAACAGGAGTATAGACCAAAAATATGGCAAAAAGTACACTGAAATGCCCCACCCAACTTGGTGTAGTATGGTTATGTAGGTGATAAAAAATCCCAAATATTATATAACTGGAGCTATTAATCTGAATTCACAACAAAAGCATAGTAAAGGATTGAGATGAAAAAGGGGAAACTGTGATGCCAAGGAACTGGGAAATTCTGGACTGGGAAATTCTTCAAAGGGGAGGAGCTAGATGGGATATAAAAGCAGGGACACAAGCTCTCACAGAGACTCACAATGGGGACGACACATGACTAATTCGAACTGACATACTTACCTGCCCTTGCCTGATGAAGAAACAAAAGATTTCGAAACGTCGCGACAGGGCTTCCAGACTAAACCAAAATTTACTTACCTGACTAAGCCACGAACCCTCCCTCGGATGAGTGGAGAGACTTAAGCATAAAAAATGTATATTTGTAAAAAGTTCGTTTAAAGTTTTAATAGAAATAGTCCACGTATCTGTAATCACAGCGTGTAATAACTACATTACTAGTTTAAGGGCACAGGACCTGTGACAAATGGGGACCAGGGAGCCCCTGGAGTGAAGGACCGTGCACCTCCTGCCACCTTTTTAAAGGAGGCAGGATCATTTTCCCCTATCCTAACCCGCCAGTGCCTCCTCCGGGTTCTCGCTTCCTGGTCCTCAGTCCAGTAGTCTTGTGCTTTTAATGACTCTCTTAGTCAAATGTTCTGGACTTCAACTCTAATTTGAGAAGACAGTCATGAAACCCCTATCCCTAATCAGAGACCCTCTATTCTAACCCTAACCATAGGACCCCTTGCCTGAACCTAACCTCTAACCCCTAAGCAGGGCAATTTATCTGTAATAACCTCACCCAACTACTTTGTTGTTGAACGAAAACGAAGACTCCACACCAATTGGTTTGAAAATCTTTAATTGGGAAGTAACAGGAGTATAGACCAAAAATATGGCAAAAAGTACACTGAAATGCCCCACCCAACTTGGTGTAGTATGGTTATGTAGGTGATAAAAAATCCCAAATATTATATAACTGGAGCTATTAATCTGAATTCACAACAAAAGCATAGTAAAGGATTGAGATGAAAAAGGGAAACTGTGATGCCAAGGAACTGGGAAATTCTGGACTGGGAAATTCTTCAAAGGGGAGGAGCTAGATGGGATATAAAAGCAGGGACACAAGCTCTCACAGAGACTCACAATGGGGACGACACATGACTAATTCGAACTGACATACTTACCTGCCCTTGCCTGATGAAGAAACAAAAGATTTCGAAACGTCGCGACAGGGCTTCCAGACTAAACCAAAATTTACTTACCTGACTAAGCCACGAACCCTCCCTCGGATGAGTGGAGAGACTTAAGCATAAAAAATGTATATTTGTAAAAAGTTCGTTTAAAGTTTAATAGAAATAGTCCACGTATCTGTAATCACAGCGTGTAATAACTACATTACTAGTTTAAGGGCACAGGACCTGTGACAAATGGGGACCAGGGAGCCCCCTGGAGTGAAGGACCGTGCACCTCCTGCCACCTTTTTAAAGGAGGCAGGATCATTTTCCCCTATCCTAACCCGCCAGTGCCTCCTCCGGGTTCTCGCTTCCTGGTCCTCAGTCCAGTAGTCTTGTGCTTTTAATGACTCTCTTAGTCAAATGTTCTGGACTTCAACTCTAATTTGAGAAGACAGTCATGAAACCCCTATCCCTAATCAGAGACCCTCTATTCTAACCCTAACCATAGGACCCCTTGCCTGAACCTAACCTCTAACCCCTAAGCAGGGCAATTTATCTGTAATAACCTCACCCAACTACTTTGTTGTTGAACGAAAACGAAGACTCCACACCAATTGGTTTGAAAATCTTTAATTGGGAAGTAACAGGAGTATAGACCAAAAATAAGGCAAAAAGTACACTGAAATGCCCCACCCAACTTGGTGTAGTATGGTTATGTAGGTGATAAAAAATCCCAAATATTATATAACTGGAGCTATTAATCTGAATTCACAACAAAAGATAGTAAAGGATTGAGATGAAAAAGGGAAACTGTGATGCCAAGGAACTGGGAAATTCTGGACTGGGAAATTCTTCAAAGGGGAGGAGCTAGATGGGATATAAAAGCAGGGACACAAGCTCTCACAGAGACTCACAATGGGGACGACACATGACTAATTCGAACTGACATACTTACCTGCCCTTGCCTGATGAAGAAACAAAAGATTTCGAAACGTCGCGACAGGGCTTCCAGACTAAACCAAAATTTACTTACCTGACTAAGCCACGAACCCTCCCTCGGACGAGTGGAGAGACTTAAGCATAAAAAATGTATATTTGTAAAAAGTTCGTTTAAAGTTTAATATAAATAGTCCACGTATCTGTAATCACAGCGTGTAATAACTACATTACTAGTTTAAGGGCACAGGACCTGTGACAAATGGGGACCAGGGAGCCCCCTGGAGTGAAGGACCGTGCACCTCCTGCCACCTTTTTAAAGGAGGCAGGATCATTTTCCCCTATCCTAACCCGCCAGTGCCTCCTCCGGGTTCTCGCTTCCTGGTCCTCAGTCCAGTAGTCTTGTGCTTTTAATGACTCTCTTAGTCAAATGTTCTGGACTTCAACTCTAATTTGAGAAGACAGTCATGAAACCCCTATCCCTAATCCGAGACCCTCTATTCTAACCCTAACCATAGGACCCCTTGCCTGAACCTAACCTCTAACCCCTAAGCAGGGCAATTTATCTGTAATAACCTCACCCAACTACTTTGTTGTTGAACGAAAACGAAGACTCCACACCAATTGGTTTGAAAATCTTTAATTGGGAAGTAACAGGAGTATAGACCAAAAATATGGCAAAAAGTACACTGAAATGCCCCACCCAACTTGGTGTAGTATGGTTATGTAGGTGATAAAAAATCCCAAATATTATATAACTGGAGCTATTAATCTGAATTCACAACAAAAGCATAGTAAAGGATTGAGATGAAAAAGGGAAACTGTGATGCCAAGGAACTGGGAAATTCTGGACTGGGAAATTCTTCAAAGGGGAGGAGCTAGATGGGATATAAAAGCAGGGACACAAGCTCTCACAGAGACTCACAATGGGGACAACTCATGACTAATTCGAACTGACATACTTACCTGCCCTTGCCTGATGAAGAAACAAAAGATTTCGAAACGTCGCGACAGGGCTTCCAGACTAAACCAAAATTTACTTACCTGACTAAGCCACGAACCCTCCCTCGGACGAGTGGAGAGACTTAAGCATAAAAAATGTATATTTGTAAAAAGTTCGTTTAAAGTTTAATATAAATAGTCCACGTATCTGTAATCACAGCGTGTAATAACTACATTACTAGTTTAAGGGCACAGGACCTGTGACAAATGGGGACCAGGGAGCCCCCTGGAGTGAAGGACCGTGCACCTCCTGCCACCTTTTAAAGGAGGCAGGATCATTTTCCCCTATCCTAACCCGCCAGTGCCTCCTCCGGGTTCTCGCTTCCTGGTCCTCAGTCCAGTAGTCTTGTGCTTTTAATGACTCTCTTAGTCAAATGTTCTGGACTTCAACTCTAATTTGAGAAGACAGTCATGAAACCCCTATCCCTAATCCGAGACCCTCTATTCTAACCCTAACCATAGGACCCCTTGCCTGAACCTAACCTCTAACCCCTAAGCAGGGCAATTTATCTGTAATAACCTCACCCAACTACTTTGTTGTTGAACGAAAACGAAGACTCCACACCAATTGGTTTGAAAATCTTTAATTGGGAAGTAACAGGAGTATAGACCAAAAATATGGCAAAAAGTACACTGAAATGCCCCACCCAACTTGGTGTAGTATGGTTATGTAGGTGATAAAAAATCCCAAATATTATATAACTGGAGCTATTAATCTGAATTCACAACAAAAGCATAGTAAAGGATTGAGATGAAAAAGGGAAACTGTGATGCCAAGGAACTGGGAAATTCTGGACTGGGAAATTCTTCAAAGGGGAGGAGCTAGATGGGATATAAAAGCAGGGACACAAGCTCTCACAGAGACTCACAATGGGGACAACTCATGACTAATTCGAACTGACATACTTACCTGCCCTTGCCTGATGAAGAAACAAAAGATTTCGAAACGTCGCGACAGGGCTTCCAGACTAAACCAAAATTTACTTACCTGACTAAGCCACGAACCCTCCCTCGGACGAGTGGAGAGACTTAAGCATAAAAAATGTATATTTGTAAAAAGTTCGTTTAAAGTTTAATATAAATAGTCCACGTATCTGTAATCACAGCGTGTAATAACTACATTACTAGTTTAAGGGCACAGGACCTGTGACAAATGGGGACCAGGGAGCCCCCTGGAGTGAAGGACCGTGCACCTCCTGCCACCTTTTTAAAGGAGGCAGGATCATTTTCCCCTATCCTAACCCGCCAGTGCCTCCTCCGGGTTCTCGCTTCCTGGTCCTCAGTCCAGTAGTCTTGTGCTTTTAATGACTCTCTTAGTCAAATGTTCTGGACTTCAACTCTAATTTGAGAAGACAGTCATGAAACCCCTATCCCTAATCCGAGACCCTCTATTCTAACCCTAACCATAGGACCCCTTGCCTGAACCTAACCTCTAACCCCTAAGCAGGGCAATTTATCTGTAATAACCTCACCCAACTACTTTGTTGTTGAACGAAAACGAAGACTCCACACCAATTGGTTTGAAAATCTTTAATTGGGAAGTAACAGGAGTATAGACCAAAAATATGGCAAAAAGTACACTGAAATGCCCCACCCAACTTGGTGTAGTATGGTTATGTAGGTGATAAAAAATCCCAAATATTATATAACTGGAGCTATTAATCTGAATTCACAACAAAAGCATAGTAAAGGATTGAGATGAAAAAGGGAAACTGTGATGCCAAGGAACTGGGAAATTCTGGACTGGGAAATTCTTCAAAGGGGAGGAGCTAGATGGGATATAAAAGCAGGGACACAAGCTCTCACAGAGACTCACAATGGGGACAACTCATGACTAATTCGAACTGACATACTTACCTGCCCTTGCCTGATGAAGAAACAAAAGATTTCGAAACGTCGCGACAGGGCTTCCAGACTAAACCAAAATTTACTTACCTGACTAAGCCACGAACCCTCCCTCGGACGAGTGGAGAGACTTAAGCATAAAAAATGTATATTTGTAAAAAGTTCGTTTAAAGTTTAATATAAATAGTCCACGTATCTGTAATCACAGCGTGTAATAACTACATTACTAGTTTAAGGGCACAGGACCTGTGACAAATGGGGACCAGGGAGCCCCCTGGAGTGAAGGACCGTGCACCTCCTGCCACCTTTTTAAAGGAGGCAGGATCATTTTCCCCTATCCTAACCCGCCAGTGCCTCCTCCGGGTTCTCGCTTCCTGGTCCTCAGTCCAGTAGTCTTGTGCTTTTAATGACTCTCTTAGTCAAATGTTCTGGACTTCAACTCTAATTTGAGAAGACAGTCATGAAACCCCTATCCCTAATCCGAGACCCTCTATTCTAACCCTAACCATAGGACCCCTTGCCTGAACCTAACCTCTAACCCCTAAGCAGGGCAATTTATCTGTAATAACCTCACCCAACTACTTTGTTGTTGAACGAAAACGAAGACTCCACACCAATTGGTTTGAAAATCTTTAATTGGGAAGTAACAGGAGTATAGACCAAAAATATGGCAAAAAGTACACTGAAATGCCCCACCCAACTTGGTGTAGTATGGTTATGTAGGTGATAAAAAATCCCAAATATTATATAACTGGAGCTATTAATCTGAATTCACAACAAAAGCATAGTAAAGGATTGAGATGAAAAAGGGAAACTGTGATGCCAAGGAACTGGGAAATTCTGGACTGGGAAATTCTTCAAAGGGGAGGAGCTAGATGGGATATAAAAGCAGGGACACAAGCTCTCA
Organism: Limanda limanda; assembly: GCF_963576545.1. Classification (NCBI taxonomy): domain Eukaryota; kingdom Metazoa; phylum Chordata; class Actinopteri; order Pleuronectiformes; family Pleuronectidae; genus Limanda; species Limanda limanda. Next base: position 9,463 of record NW_026870585.1, on the reverse strand, counting down.
CAGAGACTCACAATGGGGACAACTCATGACTAATTCGAACTGACATACTTACCTGCCCTTGCCTGATGAAGAAACAAAAGATTTCGAAACGTCGCGACAGGGCTTCCAGACTAAACCAAAATTTACTTACCTGACTAAGCCACGAACCCTCCCTCGGACGAGTGGAGAGACTTAAGCATAAAAAATGTATATTTGTAAAAAGTTCGTTTAAAGTTTAATATAAATAGTCCACGTATCTGTAATCACAGCGTGTAATAACTACATTACTAGTTTAAGGGCACAGGACCTGTGACAAATGGGGACCAGGGAGCCCCCTGGAGTGAAGGACCGTGCACCTCCTGCCACCTTTTTAAAGGAGGCAGGATCATTTTCCCCCTATCCTAACCCGCCAGTGCCTCCTCCGGGTTCTCGCTTCCTGGTCCTCAGTCCAGTAGTCTTGTGCTTTTAATGACTCTCTTAGTCAAATGTTCTGGACTTCAACTCTAATTTGAGAAGACAGTCATGAAACCCCTATCCCTAATCCGAGACCCTCTATTCTAACCCTAACCATAGGACCCCTTGCCTGAACCTAACCTCTAACCCCTAAGCAGGGCAATTTATCTGTAATAACCTCACCCAACTACTTTGTTGTTGAACGAAAACGAAGACTCCACACCAATTGGTTTGAAAATCTTTAATTGGGAAGTAACAGGAGTATAGACCAAAAATATGGCAAAAAGTACACTGAAATGCCCCACCCAACTTGGTGTAGTATGGTTATGTAGGTGATAAAAAATCCCAAATATTATATAACTGGAGCTATTAATCTGAATTCACAACAAAAGCATAGTAAAGGATTGAGATGAAAAAGGGAAACTGTGATGCCAAGGAACTGGGAAATTCTGGACTGGGAAATTCTTCAAAGGGGAGGAGCTAGATGGGATATAAAAGCAGGGACACAAGCTCTCACAGAGACTCACAATGGGGACAACTCATGACTAATTCGAACTGACATACTTACCTGCCCTTGCCTGATGAAGAAACAAAAGATTTCGAAACGTCGCGACAGGGCTTCCAGACTAAACCAAAATTTACTTACCTGACTAAGCCACGAACCCTCCCTCGGACGAGTGGAGAGACTTAAGCATAAAAAATGTATATTTGTAAAAAGTTCGTTTAAAGTTTAATATAAATAGTCCACGTATCTGTAATCACAGCGTGTAATAACTACATTACTAGTTTAAGGGCACAGGACCTGTGACAAATGGGGACCAGGGAGCCCCCTGGAGTGAAGGACCGTGCACCTCCTGCCACCTTTTTAAAGGAGGCAGGATCATTTTCCCCTATCCTAACCCGCCAGTGCCTCCTCCGGGTTCTCGCTTCCTGGTCCTCAGTCCAGTAGTCTTGTGCTTTTAATGACTCTCTTAGTCAAATGTTCTGGACTTCAACTCTAATTTGAGAAGACAGTCATGAAACCCCTATCCCTAATCCGAGACCCTCTATTCTAACCCTAACCATAGGACCCCTTGCCTGAACCTAACCTCTAACCCCTAAGCAGGGCAATTTATCTGTAATAACCTCACCCAACTACTTTGTTGTTGAACGAAAACGAAGACTCCACACCAATTGGTTTGAAAATCTTTAATTGGGAAGTAACAGGAGTATAGACCAAAATATGGCAAAAAGTACACTGAAATGCCCCACCCAACTTGGTGTAGTATGGTTATGTAGGTGATAAAAAATCCCAAATATTATATAACTGGAGCTATTAATCTGAATTCACAACAAAAGCATAGTAAAGGATTGAGATGAAAAAGGGAAACTGTGATGCCAAGGAACTGGGAAATTCTGGACTGGGAAATTCTTCAAAGGGGAGGAGCTAGATGGGATATAAAAGCAGGGACACAAGCTCTCACAGAGACTCACAATGGGGACAACTCATGACTAATTCGAACTGACATACTTACCTGCCCTTGCCTGATGAAGAAACAAAAGATTTCGAAACGTCGCGACAGGGCTTCCAGACTAAACCAAAATTTACTTACCTGACTAAGCCACGAACCCTCCCTCGACGAGTGGAGAGACTTAAGCATAAAAAATGTATATTTGTAAAAAGTTCGTTTAAAGTTTAATATAAATAGTCCACGTATCTGTAATCACAGCGTGTAATAACTACATTACTAGTTTAAGGGCACAGGACCTGTGACAAATGGGGACCAGGGAGCCCCCTGGAGTGAAGGACCGTGCACCTCCTGCCACCTTTTTAAAGGAGGCAGGATCATTTTCCCCTATCCTAACCCGCCAGTGCCTCCTCCGGGTTCTCGCTTCCTGGTCCTCAGTCCAGTAGTCTTGTGCTTTTAATGACTCTCTTAGTCAAATGTTCTGGACTTCAACTCTAATTTGAGAAGACAGTCATGAAACCCCTATCCCTAATCCGAGACCCTCTATTCTAACCCTAACCATAGGACCCCTTGCCTGAACCTAACCTCTAACCCCTAAGCAGGGCAATTTATCTGTAATAACCTCACCCAACTACTTTGTTGTTGAACGAAAACGAAGACTCCACACCAATTGGTTTGAAAATCTTTAATTGGGAAGTAACAGGAGTATAGACCAAAAATATGGCAAAAAGTACACTGAAATGCCCCACCCAACTTGGTGTAGTATGGTTATGTAGGTGATAAAAAATCCCAAATATTATATAACTGGAGCTATTAATCTGAATTCACAACAAAAGCATAGTAAAGGATTGAGATGAAAAAGGGAAACTGTGATGCCAAGGAACTGGGAAATTCTGGACTGGGAAATTCTTCAAAGGGGAGGAGCTAGATGGGATATAAAAGCAGGGACACAAGCTCTCACAGAGACTCACAATGGGGACAACTCATGACTAATTCGAACTGACATACTTACCTGCCCTTGCCTGATGAAGAAACAAAAGATTTCGAAACGTCGCGACAGGGCTTCCAGACTAAACCAAAATTTACTTACCTGACTAAGCCACGAACCCTCCCTCGGACGAGTGGAGAGACTTAAGCATAAAAAATGTATATTTGTAAAAAGTTCGTTTAAAGTTTAATATAAATAGTCCACGTATCTGTAATCACAGCGTGTAATAACTACATTACTAGTTTAAGGGCACAGGACCTGTGACAAATGGGGACCAGGGAGCCCCCTGGAGTGAAGGACCGTGCACCTCCTGCCACCTTTTTAAAGGAGGCAGGATCATTTTCCCCTATCCTAACCCGCCAGTGCCTCCTCCGGGTTCTCGCTTCCTGGTCCTCAGTCCAGTAGTCTTGTGCTTTTAATGACTCTCTTAGTCAAATGTTCTGGACTTCAACTCTAATTTGAGAAGACAGTCATGAAACCCCTATCCCTAATCCGAGACCCTCTATTCTAACCCTAACCATAGGACCCCTTGCCTGAACCTAACCTCTAACCCCTAAGCAGGGCAATTTATCTGTAATAACCTCACCCAACTACTTTGTTGTTGAACGAAAACGAAGACTCCACACCAATTGGTTTGAAAATCTTTAATTGGGAAGTAACAGGAGTATAGACCAAAAATATGGCAAAAAGTACACTGAAATGCCCCACCCAACTTGGTGTAGTATGGTTATGTAGGTGATAAAAAATCCCAAATATTATATAACTGGAGCTATTAATCTGAATTCACAACAAAAGCATAGTAAAGGATTGAGATGAAAAAGGGAAACTGTGATGCCAAGGAACTGGGAAATTCTGGACTGGGAAATTCTTCAAAGGGGAGGAGCTAGATGGGATATAAAAGCAGGGACACAAGCTCTCACAGAGACTCACAATGGGGACAACTCATGACTAATTCGAACTGACATACTTACCTGCCCTTGCCTGATGAAGAAACAAAAGATTTCGAAACGTCGCGACAGGGCTTCCAGACTAAACCAAAATTTACTTACCTGACTAAGCCACGAACCCTCCCTCGGACGAGTGGAGAGACTTAAGCATAAAAAATGTATATTTGTAAAAAGTTCGTTTAAAGTTTAATATAAATAGTCCACGTATCTGTAATCACAGCGTGTAATAACTACATTACTAGTTTAAGGGCACAGGACCTGTGACAAATGGGGACCAGGGAGCCCCCTGGAGTGAAGGACCGTGCACCTCCTGCCACCTTTTTAAAGGAGGCAGGATCATTTTCCCCTATCCTAACCCGCCAGTGCCTCCTCCGGGTTCTCGCTTCCTGGTCCTCAGTCCAGTAGTCTTGTGCTTTTAATGACTCTCTTAGTCAAATGTTCTGGACTTCAACTCTAATTTGAGAAGACAGTCATGAAACCCCTATCCCTAATCCGAGACCCTCTATTCTAACCCTAACCATAGGACCCCTTGCCTGAACCTAACCTCTAACCCCTAAGCAGGGCAATTTATCTGTAATAACCTCACCCAACTACTTTGTTGTTGAACGAAAACGAAGACTCCACACCAATTGGTTTGAAAATCTTTAATTGGGAAGTAACAGGAGTATAGACCAAAAATATGGCAAAAAGTACACTGAAATGCCCCACCCAACTTGGTGTAGTATGGTTATGTAGGTGATAAAAAATCCCAAATATTATATAACTGGAGCTATTAATCTGAATTCACAACAAAAGCATAGTAAAGGATTGAGATGAAAAAGGGAAACTGTGATGCCAAGGAACTGGGAAATTCTGGACTGGGAAATTCTTCAAAGGGGAGGAGCTAGATGGGATATAAAAGCAGGGACACAAGCTCTCACAGAGACTCACAATGGGGACAACTCATGACTAATTCGAACTGACATACTTACCTGCCCTTGCCTGATGAAGAAACAAAAGATTTCGAAACGTCGCGACAGGGCTTCCAGACTAAACCAAAATTTACTTACCTGACTAAGCCACGAACCCTCCCTCGGACGAGTGGAGAGACTTAAGCATAAAAAATGTATATTTGTAAAAAGTTCGTTTAAAGTTTAATATAAATAGTCCACGTATCTGTAATCACAGCGTGTAATAACTACATTACTAGTTTAAGGGCACAGGACCTGTGACAAATGGGGACCAGGGAGCCCCCTGGAGTGAAGGACCGTGCACCTCCTGCCACCTTTTTAAAAGGAGGCAGGATCATTTTCCCCTATCCTAACCCGCCAGTGCCTCCTCCGGGTTCTCGCTTCCTGGTCCTCAGTCCAGTAGTCTTGTGCTTTTAATGACTCTCTTAGTCAAATGTTCTGGACTTCAACTCTAATTTGAGAAGACAGTCATGAAACCCCTATCCCTAATCCGAGACCCTCTATTCTAACCCTAACCATAGGACCCCTTGCCTGAACCTAACCTCTAACCCTAAGCAGGGCAATTTATCTGTAATAACCTCACCCAACTACTTTGTTGTTGAACGAAAACGAAGACTCCACACCAATTGGTTTGAAAATCTTTAATTGGGAAGTAACAGGAGTATAGACCAAAAATATGGCAAAAAGTACACTGAAATGCCCCACCCAACTTGGTGTAGTATGGTTATGTAGGTGATAAAAAATCCCAAATATTATATAACTGGAGCTATTAATCTGAATTCACAACAAAAGCATAGTAAAGGATTGAGATGAAAAAGGGAAACTGTGATGCCAAGGAACTGGGAAATTCTGGACTGGGAAATTCTTCAAAGGGGAGGAGCTAGATGGGATATAAAAGCAGGGACACAAGCTCTCACAGAGACTCACAATGGGGACAACTCATGACTAATTCGAACTGACATACTTACCTGCCCTTGCCTGATGAAGAAACAAAAGATTTCGAAACGTCGCGACAGGGCTTCCAGACTAAACCAAAATTTACTTACCTGACTAAGCCACGAACCCTCCCTCGGACGAGTGGAGAGACTTAAGCATAAAAAATGTATATTTGTAAAAAGTTCGTTTAAAGTTTAATATAAATAGTCCACGTATCTGTAATCACAGCGTGTAATAACTACATTACTAGTTTAAGGGCACAGGACCTGTGACAAATGGGACCAGGGAGCCCCCTGGAGTGAAGGACCGTGCACCTCCTGCCACCTTTTTAAAGGAGGCAGGATCATTTCCCCTATCCTAACCCGCCAGTGCCTCCTCCGGGTTCTCGCTTCCTGGTCCTCAGTCCAGTAGTCTTGTGCTTTTAATGACTCTCTTAGTCAAATGTTCTGGACTTCAACTCTAATTTGAGAAGACAGTCATGAAACCCCTATCCCTAATCCGAGACCCTCTATTCTAACCCTAACCATAGGACCCCTTGCCTGAACCTAACCTCTAACCCCTAAGCAGGGCAATTTATCTGTAATAACCTCACCCAACTACTTTGTTGTTGAACGAAAACGAAGACTCCACACCAATTGGTTTGAAAATCTTTAATTGGGAAGTAACAGGAGTATAGACCAAAAATATGGCAAAAAGTACACTGAAATGCCCCACCCAACTTGGTGTAGTATGGTTATGTAGGTGATAAAAAATCCCAAATATTATATAACTGGAGCTATTAATCTGAATTCACAACAAAAGCATAGTAAAGGATTGAGATGAAAAAGGGAAACTGTGATGCCAAGGAACTGGGAAATTCTGGACTGGGAAATTCTTCAAAGGGGAGGAGCTAGATGGGATATAAAAGCAGGGACACAAGCTCTCACAGAGACTCACAATGGGGACAACTCATGACTAATTCGAACTGACATACTTACCTGCCCTTGCCTGATGAAGAAACAAAAGATTTCGAAACGTCGCGACAGGGCTTCCAGACTAAACCAAAATTTACTTACCTGACTAAGCCACGAACCCTCCCTCGGACGAGTGGAGAGACTTAAGCATAAAAAATGTATATTTGTAAAAAGTTCGTTTAAAGTTTAATATAAATAGTCCACGTATCTGTAATCACAGCGTGTAATAACTACATTACTAGTTTAAGGGCACAGGACCTGTGACAAATGGGGACCAGGGAGCCCCCTGGAGTGAAGGACCGTGCACCTCCTGCCACCTTTTTAAAGGAGGCAGGATCATTTTCCCCTATCCTAACCCGCCAGTGCCTCCTCCGGGTTCTCGCTTCCTGGTCCTCAGTCCAGTAGTCTTGTGCTTTTAATGACTCTCTTAGTCAAATGTTCTGGACTTCAACTCTAATTTGAGAAGACAGTCATGAAACCCCTATCCCTAATCCGAGACCCTCTATTCTAACCCTAACCATAGGACCCCTTGCCTGAACCTAACCTCTAACCCCTAAGCAGGGCAATTTATCTGTAATAACCTCACCCAACTACTTTGTTGTTGAACGAAAACGAAGACTCCACACCAATTGGTTTGAAAATCTTTAATTGGGAAGTAACAGGAGTATAGACCAAAAATATGGCAAAAAGTACACTGAAAATGCCCCACCCAACTTGGTGTAGTATGGTTATGTAGGTGATAAAAAATCCCAAATATTATATAACTGGAGCTATTAATCTGAATTCACAACAAAAGCATAGTAAAGGATTGAGATGAAAAAGGGAAACTGTGATGCCAAGGAACTGGGAAATTCTGGACTGGGAAATTCTTCAAAGGGGAGGAGCTAGATGGGATATAAAAGCAGGGACACAAGCTCTCACAGAGACTCACAATGGGGAGGACGACACATGACTAATTCGAACTGACATACTTACCTGCCCTTGCCTGATGAAGAAACAAAAGATTTCGAAACGTCGCGACAGGGCTTCCAGACTAAACCAAAATTTACTTACCTGACTAAGCCACGAACCCTCCCTCGGATGAGTGGAGAGACTTAAGCATAAAAAATGTATATTTGTAAAAAGTTCGTTTAAAGTTTAATAGAAATAGTCCACGTATCTGTAATCACAGCGTGTAATAACTACATTACTAGTTTAAGGGCACAGGACCTGTGACAAATGGGGACCAGGGAGCCCCCTGGAGTGAAGGACCGTGCACCTCCTGCCACCTTTTTAAAGGAGGCAGGATCATTTTCCCCTATCCTAACCCGCCAGTGCCTCCTCCGGGTTCTCGCTTCCTGGTCCTCAGTCCAGTAGTCTTGTGCTTTTAATGACTCTCTTAGTCAAATGTTCTGGACTTCAACTCTAATTTGAGAAGACAGTCATGAAACCCCTATCCCTAATCAGAGACCCTCTATTCTAACCCTAACCATAGGACCCCTTGCCTGAACCTAACCTCTAACCCCTAAGCAGGGCAATTTATCTGTAATAACCTCACCCAACTACTTTGTTGTTGAACGAAAACGAAGACTCCACACCAATTGGTTTGAAAATCTTTAATTGGGAAGTAACAGGAGTATAGACCAAAAATATGGCAAAAAGTACACTGAAATGCCCCACCCAACTTGGTGTAGTATGGTTATGTAGGTGATAAAAAATCCCAAATATTATATAACTGGAGCTATTAATCTGAATTCACAACAAAAGCATAGTAAAGGATTGAGATGAAAAAGGGAAACTGTGATGCCAAGGAACTGGGAAATTCTGGACTGGGAAATTCTTCAAAGGGGAGGAGCTAGATGGGATATAAAAGCAGGGACACAAGCTCTCACAGAGACTCACAATGGGGACGACACATGACTAATTCGAACTGACATACTTACCTGCCCTTGCCTGATGAAGAAACAAAAGATTTCGAAACGTCGCGACAGGGCTTCCAGACTAAACCAAAATTTACTTACCTGACTAAGCCACGAACCCTCCCTCGGATGAGTGGAGAGACTTAAGCATAAAAAATGTATATTTGTAAAAAGTTCGTTTAAAGTTTAATAGAAATAGTCCACGTATCTGTAATCACAGCGTGTAATAACTACATTACTAGTTTAAGGGCACAGGACCTGTGACAAATGGGGACCAGGGAGCCCCCTGGAGTGAAGGACCGTGCACCTCCTGCCACCTTTTTAAAGGAGGCAGGATCATTTTCCCCTATCCTAACCCGCCAGTGCCTCCTCCGGGTTCTCGCTTCCTGGTCCTCAGTCCAGTAGTCTTGTGCTTTTAATGACTCTCTTAGTCAAATGTTCTGGACTTCAACTCTAATTTGAGAAGACAGTCATGAAACCCCTATCCCTAATCAGAGACCCTCTATTCTAACCCTAACCATAGGACCCCTTGCCTGAACCTAACCTCTAACCCCTAAGCAGGGCAATTTATCTGTAATAACCTCACCCAACTACTTTGTTGTTGAACGAAAACGAAGACTCCACACCAATTGGTTTGAAAATCTTTAATTGGGAAGTAACAGGAGTATAGACCAAAAATATGGCAAAAAGTACACTGAAATGCCCCACCCAACTTGGTGTAGTATGGTTATGTAGGTGATAAAAAATCCCAAATATTATATAACTGGAGCTATTAATCTGAATTCACAACAAAAGCATAGTAAAGGATTGAGATGAAAAAGGGAAACTGTGATGCCAAGGAACTGGGAAATTCTGGACTGGGAAATTCTTCAAAGGGGAGGAGCTAGATGGGATATAAAAGCAGGGACACA
>NW_026870584.1:300000-474128 GCF_963576545.1 Limanda limanda | reverse complement strand
TTCTTGAATAACTTTTTTTGTGAAGGTCGGAGAGACTTGGAAAGTGGTTGCATCTGGACTAATTTGGGTCCTGCGGATCGATTGGTACCATCCCCGAGCTTGTACGACCTTCGGAAGAGGTCGACCGACGAAATTCCCCCAAATCTGAGGAGATATTCTTGAATTACTTTTTTTGTGAAGGTCGGAGAGACTTGCAAGTAGGCTCTACCCCCACTAAATGGGGTTGCGCGCATCGATCGGTACCATCCTTGAGCTTCTCCGACTTCTGGAAGGGTTAGGGTTAGGGTTAGGGATGAAAGCACATAGGAGAAAGAGATATTCTTGAATAACTTTTTTTGTGAAGGTCGGAGAGACTTGCAAGTAGGCTCTACCCCCACTAAATGGGGTAGCGCGCATCGATCGGTACCATCCTTGAGCTTCTCCGACTTTCGGAAGGGTTAGGGTTAGGGTTAGGGATGAAAGCACATAGGAGAAAGAGATATTCTTGAATAACTTTTTTTGTGAAGGTCGGAGAGACTTGCAAGTAGGCTCTACCCCCACTAAATGGGGTAGCGCGCATCGATCGGTACCATCCTTGAGCTTCTCCGACTTTCGGAAGGGTTAGGGTTAGGGTTAGGGATGAAAGCACATAGGAGAAAGAGATATTCTTGAATAACTTTTTTTGTGAAGGTCGGAGAGACTTGCAAGTAGGCTCTACCCCCACTAAATGGGGTAGCGCGCATCGATCGGTACCATCTTTGAGCTTCTCCGACTTTCGGAAGGGTTAGGGTTAGGGTTAGGGATGAAAGCACATAGGAGAAAGAGATATTCTTGAATAACTTTTTTTGTGAAGGTCGGAGAGACTTGCAAGTAGGCTCTACCCCCACTAAATGGGGTAGCGCGCATCGATCGGTACCATCCTTGAGCTTCTCCGACTTTCGGAAGGGTTAGGGTTAGGGTTAGGGATGAAAGCACATAGGAGAAAGAGATATTCTTGAATAACTTTTTTTGTGAAGGTCGGAGAGACTTGCAAGTAGGCTCTACCCCCACTAAATGGGGTAGCGCGCATCGATCGGTACCATCCTTGAGCTTCTCCGACTTTCGGAAGGGTTAGGGTTAGGGTTAGGGATGAAAGCACATAGGAGAAAGAGATATTCTTGAATAACTTTTTTTGTGAAGGTCGGAGAGACTTGCAAGTAGGCTCTACCCCCACTAAATGGGGTAGCGCGCATCGATCAGTACCATCCTTGAGCTTCTCCGACTTTCGGAAGGGTTAGGGTTAGGGTTAGGGATGAAAGCACATAGGAGAAAGAGATATTCTTGAATAACTTTTTTTGTGAAGGTCGGAGAGACTTGGAAAGTGGTTGCATCTGGACTAATTTGGGTCCTGCGGATCGATTGGTACCATCCCCGAGCTTGTACGACCTTCGGAAGAGGTCGACCGACGAAATTCCCCCAAATCTGAGGAGATATTCTTGAATTACTTTTTTTGTGAAGGTCGGAGAGACTTGCAAGTAGGCTCTACCCCCACTAAATGGGGTTGCGCGCATCGATCGGTACCATCCTTGAGCTTCTCCGACTTTCGGAAGGGTTAGGGTTAGGGTTAGGGATGAAAGCACATAGGAGAAAGAGATATTCTTGAATAACTTTTTTTGTGAAGGTCGGAGAGACTTGCAAGTAGGCTCTACCCCCACTAAATGGGGTAGCGCGCATCGATCGGTACCATCCTTGAGCTTCTCCGACTTTCGGAAGGGTTAGGGTTAGGGTTAGGGATGAAAGCACATAGGAGAAAGAGATATTCTTGAATAACTTTTTTTGTGAAAGTCGGAGAGACTTGCAAGTAGGCTCTACCCCCACTAAATGGGGTAGCGCGCATCGATCGGTACCATCCTTGAGCTTCTCCGACTTTCGGAAGGGTTAGGGTTAGGGTTAGGGATGAAAGCACATAGGAGAAAGAGATATTCTTGAATAACTTTTTTTGTGAAGGTCGGAGAGACTTGCAAGTAGGCTCTACCCCCACTAAATGGGGTAGCGCGCATCGATCGGTACCATCTTTGAGCTTCTCCGACTTTCGGAAGGGTTAGGGTTAGGGTTAGGGATGAAAGCACATAGGAGAAAGAGATATTCTTGAATAACTTTTTTTGTGAAGGTCGGAGAGACTTGCAAGTAGGCTCTACCCCCACTAAATGGGGTAGCGCGCATCGATCGGTACCATCCTTGAGCTTCTCCGACTTTCGGAAGGGTTAGGGTTAGGGTTAGGGATGAAAGCACATAGGAGAAAGAGATATTCTTGAATAACTTTTTTTGTGAAGGTCGGAGAGACTTGCAAGTAGGCTCTACCCCCACTAAATGGGGTAGCGCGCATCGATCGGTACCATCCTTGAGCTTCTCCGACTTTCGGAAGGGTTAGGGTTAGGGTTAGGGATGAAAGCACATAGGAGAAAGAGATATTCTTGAATAACTTTTTTTGTGAAGGTCGGAGAGACTTGCAAGTAGGCTCTACCCCCACTAAATGGGGTAGCGCGCATCGATCGGTACCATCCTTGAGCTTCTCCGACTTTCGGAAGGGTTAGGGTTAGGGTTAGGGATGAAAGCACATAGGAGAAAGAGATATTCTTGAATAACTTTTTTTGTGAAGGTCGGAGAGACTTGCAAGTAGGCTCTACCCCCACTAAATGGGGTAGCGCGCATCGATCGGTACCATCCTTGAGCTTCTCCGACTTTCGGAAGGGTTAGGGTTAGGGTTAGGGATGAAAGCACATAGGAGAAAGAGATATTCTTGAATAACTTTTTTTGTGAAGGTCGGAGAGACTTGGAAAGTGGTTGCATCTGGACTAATTTGGGTCCTGCGGATCGATTGGTACCATCCCCGAGCTTGTACGACCTTCGGAAGAGGTCGACCGACGAAATTCCCCCAAATCTGAGGAGATATTCTTGAATTACTTTTTTTGTGAAGGTCGGAGAGACTTGCAAGTAGGCTCTACCCCCACTAAATGGGGTAGCGCGCATCGATCGGTACCATCCTTGAGCTTCTCCGACTTTCGGAAGGGTTAGGGTTAGGGTTAGGGATGAAAGCACATAGGAGAAAGAGATATTCTTGAATAACTTTTTTTGTGAAGGTCGGAGAGACTTGCAAGTAGGCTCTACCCCCACTAAATGGGGTAGCGCGCATCGATCGGTACCATCCTTGAGCTTCTCCGACTTTCGGAAGGGTTAGGGTTAGGGATGAAAGCACATAGGAGAAAGAGATATTCTTGAATAACTTTTTTTGTGAAGGTCGGAGAGACTTGCAAGTAGGCTCTACCCCCACTAAATGGGGTAGCGCGCATCGATCGGTACCATCCTTGAGCTTCTCCGACTTTCGGAAGGGTTAGGGTTAGGGTTAGGGATGAAAGCACATAGGAGAAAGAGATATTCTTGAATAACTTTTTTTGTGAAGGTCGGAGAGACTTGCAAGTAGGCTCTACCCCCACTAAATGGGGTAGCGCGCATCGATCGGTACCATCCTTGAGCTTCTCCGACTTTCGGAAGGGTTAGGGTTAGGGTTAGGGATGAAAGCACATAGGAGAAAGAGATATTCTTGAATAACTTTTTTTGTGAAGGTCGGAGAGACTTGCAAGTAGGCTCTACCCCCACTAAATGGGGTAGCGCGCATCGATCGGTACCATCCTTGAGCTTCTCCGACTTTCGGAAGGGTTAGGGTTAGGGTTAGGGATGAAAGCACATAGGAGAAAGAGATATTCTTGAATAACTTTTTTTGTGAAGGTCGGAGAGACTTGGAAAGTGGTTGCATCTGGACTAATTTGGGTCCTGCGGATCGATTGGTACCATCCCCGAGCTTGTACGACCTTCGGAAGAGGTCGACCGACGAAATTCCCCCAAATCTGAGGAGATATTCTTGAATAACTTTTTTTGTGAAGGTCGGAGAGACTTGCAAGTAGGCTCTACCCCCACTAAATGGGGTAGCGCGCATCGATCGGTACCATCCTTGAGCTTCTCCGACTTTCGGAAGGGTTAGGGTTAGGGTTAGGGATGAAAGCACATAGGAGAAAGAGATATTCTTGAATAACTTTTTTTGTGAAGGTCGGAGAGACTTGGAAAGTGGTTGCATCTGGACTAATTTGGGTCCTGCGGATCGATTGGTACCATCCCCGAGCTTGTACGACCTTCGGAAGAGGTCGACCGACGAAATTCCCCCAAATCTGAGGAGATATTCTTGAATAACTTTTTTTGTGAAGGTCGGAGAGACTTGCAAGTAGGCTCTACCCCCACTAAATGGGGTTGCGCGCATCGATCGGTACCATCCTTGAGCTTCTCCGACTTTCGGAAGGGTTAGGGTTAGGGTTAGGGATGAAAGCACATAGGAGAAAGAGATATTCTTGAATAACTTTTTTTGTGAAGGTCGGAGAGACTTGCAAGTAGGCTCTACCCCCACTAAATGGGGTAGCGCGCATCGATCGGTACCATCCTTGAGCTTCTCCGACTTTCGGAAGGGTTAGGGTTAGGGTTAGGGATGAAAGCACATAGGAGAAAGAGATATTCTTGAATAACTTTTTTTGTGAAGGTCGGAGAGACTTGCAAGTTGGCTCTACCCCCACTAAATGGGGTAGCGCGCATCGATCGGTACCATCCTTGAGCTTCTCCGACTTTCGGAAGGGTTAGGGTTAGGGTTAGGGATGAAAGCACATAGGAGAAAGAGATATTCTTGAATAACTTTTTTTGTGAAGGTCGGAGAGACTTGCAAGTAGGCTCTGCCCCCACTAAATGGGGTAGCGCGCATCGATCGGTACCATCCTTGAGCTTCTCCGACTTTCGGAAGGGTTAGGGTTAGGGTTAGGGATGAAAGCACATAGGAGAAAGAGATATTCTTGAATAACTTTTTTTGTGAAGGTCGGAGAGACTTGGAAAGTGGTTGCATCTGGACTAATTTGGGTCCTGCGGATCGATTGGTACCATCCCCGAGCTTGTACGACCTTCTGAAGAGGTCGACCGACGAAATTCCCCCAAATCTGAGGAGATATTCTTGAATAACTTTTTTTGTGAAGGTCGGAGAGACTTGCAAGTAGGCTCTACCCCCACTAAATGGGGTAGCGCGCATCGATCGGTACCATCCTTGAGCTTCTCCGACTTTCGGAAGGGTTAGGGTTAGGGTTAGGGATGAAAGCACATAGGAGAAAGAGATATTCTTGAATAACTTTTTTTGTGAAGGTCGGAGAGACTTGGAAAGTGGTTGCATCTGGACTAATTTGGGTCCTGCGGATCGATTGGTACCATCCCCGAGCTTGTACGACCTTCGGAAGAGGTCGAACGACGAAATTCCCCCAAATCTGAGGAGATATTCTTGAATAACTTTTTTTGTGAAGGTCGGAGAGACTTGCAAGTAGGCTCTACCCCCACTAAATGGGGTAGCGCGCATCGATCGGTACCATCCTTGAGCTTCTCCGACTTTCGGAAGGGTTAGGGTTAGGGTTAGGGATGAAAGCACATAGGAGAAAGAGATATTCTTGAATAACTTTTTTTGTGAAGGTCGGAGAGACTTGGAAAGTGGTTGCATCTGGACTAATTTGGGTCCTGCGGATCGATTGGTACCATCCCCGAGCTTGTACGACCTTCGGAAGAGGTCGAACGACGAAATTCCCCCAAATCTGAGGAGATATTCTTGAATAACTTTTTTTGTGAAGGTCGGAGAGACTTGCAAGTAGGCTCTACCCCCACTAAATGGGGTAGCGCGCATCGATCGGTACCATCCTTGAGCTTCTCCGACTTTCGGAAGGGTTAGGGTTAGGGTTAGGGATGAAAGCACATAGGAGAAAGAGATATTCTTGAATAACTTTTTTTGTGAAGGTCGGAGAGACTTGGAAAGTGGTTGCATCTGGACTAATTTGGGTCCTGCGGATCGATTGGTACCATCCCCGAGCTTGTACGACCTTCGGAAGAGGTCGACCGACGAAATTCCCCCAAATCTGAGGAGATATTCTTGAATAACTTTTTTTGTGAAGGTCGGAGAGACTTGCAAGTAGGCTCTACCCCCACTAAATGGGGTTGCGCGCATCGATCGGTACCATCCTTGAGCTTCTCCGACTTTCGGAAGGGTTAGGGTTAGGGTTAGGGATGAAAGCACATAGGAGAAAGAGATATTCTTGAATAACTTTTTTTGTGAAGGTCGGAGAGACTTGCAAGTAGGCTCTACCCCCACTAAATGGGGTAGCGCGCATCGATCGGTACCATCCTTGAGCTTCTCCGACTTTCGGAAGGGTTAGGGTTAGGGTTAGGGATGAAAGCACATAGGAGAAAGAGATATTCTTGAATAACTTTTTTTGTGAAGGTCGGAGAGACTTGCAAGTTGGCTCTACCCCCACTAAATGGGGTAGCGCGCATCGATCGGTACCATCCTTGAGCTTCTCCGACTTTCGGAAGGGTTAGGGTTAGGGTTAGGGATGAAAGCACATAGGAGAAAGAGATATTCTTGAATAACTTTTTTTGTGAAGGTCGGAGAGACTTGCAAGTAGGCTCTGCCCCCACTAAATGGGGTAGCGCGCATCGATCGGTACCATCCTTGAGCTTCTCCGACTTTCGGAAGGGTTAGGGTTAGGGTTAGGGATGAAAGCACATAGGAGAAAGAGATATTCTTGAATAACTTTTTTTGTGAAGGTCGGAGAGACTTGGAAAGTGGTTGCATCTGGACTAATTTGGGTCCTGCGGATCGATTGGTACCATCCCCGAGCTTGTACGACCTTCTGAAGAGGTCGACCGACGAAATTCCCCCAAATCTGAGGAGATATTCTTGAATAACTTTTTTTGTGAAGGTCGGAGAGACTTGCAAGTAGGCTCTACCCCCACTAAATGGGGTAGCGCGCATCGATCGGTACCATCCTTGAGCTTCTCCGACTTTCGGAAGGGTTAGGGTTAGGGTTAGGGATGAAAGCACATAGGAGAAAGAGATATTCTTGAATAACTTTTTTTGTGAAGGTCGGAGAGACTTGGAAAGTGGTTGCATCTGGACTAATTTGGGTCCTGCGGATCGATTGGTACCATCCCCGAGCTTGTACGACCTTCGGAAGAGGTCGAACGACGAAATTCCCCCAAATCTGAGGAGATATTCTTGAATAACTTTTTTTGTGAAGGTCGGAGAGACTTGCAAGTAGGCTCTACCCCCACTAAATGGGGTTGCGCGCATCGATCGGTACCATCCTTGAGCTTCTCCGACTTTCGGAAGGGTTAGGGTTAGGGTTAGGGATGAAAGCACATAGGAGAAAGAGATATTCTTGAATAACTTTTTTTGTGAAGGTCGGAGAGACTTGCAAGTAGGCTCTACCCCCACTAAATGGGGTAGCGCGCATCGATCGGTACCATCCTTGAGCTTCTCCGACTTTCGGAAGGGTTAGGGTTAGGGTTAGGGATGAAAGCACATAGGAGAAAGAGATATTCTTGAATAACTTTTTTTGTGAAGGTCGGAGAGACTTGGAAAGTGGTTGCATCTGGACTAATTTGGGTCCTGCGGATCGATTGGTACCATCCCCGAGCTTGTACGACCTTCGGAAGAGGTCGACCGACGAAATTCCCCCAAATCTGAGGAGATATTCTTGAATTACTTTTTTTGTGAAGGTCGGAGAGACTTGCAAGTAGGCTCTACCCCCACTAAATGGGGTTGCGCGCATCGATCGGTACCATCCTTGAGCTTCTCCGACTTTCGGAAGGGTTAGGGTTAGGGTTAGGGATGAAAGCACATAGGAGAAAGAGATATTCTTGAATAACTTTTTTTGTGAAGGTCGGAGAGACTTGCAAGTAGGCTCTACCCCCACTAAATGGGGTAGCGCGCATCGATCGGTACCATCCTTGAGCTTCTCCGACTTTCAGAAGGGTTAGGGTTAGGGTTAGGGATGAAAGCACATAGGAGAAAGAGATATTCTTGAATAACTTTTTTTGTGAAGGTCGGAGAGACTTGCAAGTAGGCTCTACCCCCACTAAATGGGGTAGCGCGCATCGATCGGTACCATCCTTGAGCTTCTCCGACTTTCGGAAGGGTTAGGGTTAGGGATGAAAGCACATAGGAGAAAGAGATATTCTTGAATAACTTTTTTTGTGAAGGTCGGAGAGACTTGCAAGTAGGCTCTGCCCCCACTAAATGGGGTAGCGCGCATCGATCGGTACCATCCTTGAGCTTCTCCGACTTTCGGAAGGGTTAGGGTTAGGGTTAGGGATGAAAGCACATAGGAGAAAGAGATATTCTTGAATAACTTTTTTTGTGAAGGTCGGAGAGACTTGGAAAGTGGTTGCATCTGGACTAATTTGGGTCCTGCGGATCGATTGGTACCATCCCCGAGCTTGTACGACCTTCTGAAGAGGTCGACCGACGAAATTCCCCCAAATCTGAGGAGATATTCTTGAATAACTTTTTTTGTGAAGGTCGGAGAGACTTGCAAGTAGGCTCTACCCCCACTAAATGGGGTAGCGCGCATCGATCGGTACCATCCTTGAGCTTCTCCGACTTTCGGAAGGGTTAGGGTTAGGGTTAGGGATGAAAGCACATAGGAGAAAGAGATATTCTTGAATAACTTTTTTTGTGAAGGTCGGAGAGACTTGGAAAGTGGTTGCATCTGGACTAATTTGGGTCCTGCGGATCGATTGGTACCATCCCCGAGCTTGTACGACCTTCGGAAGAGGTCGAACGACGAAATTCCCCCAAATCTGAGGAGATATTCTTGAATAACTTTTTTTGTGAAGGTCGGAGAGACTTGCAAGTAGGCTCTGCCCCCACTAAATGGGGTAGCGCGCATCGATCGGTACCATCCTTGAGCTTCTCCGACTTTCGGAAGGGTTAGGGTTAGGGTTAGGGATGAAAGCACATAGGAGAAAGAGATATTCTTGAATAACTTTTTTTGTGAAGGTCGGAGAGACTTGGAAAGTGGTTGCATCTGGACTAATTTGGGTCCTGCGGATCGATTGGTACCATCCCCGAGCTTGTACGACCTTCTGAAGAGGTCGACCGACGAAATTCCCCCAAATCTGAGGAGATATTCTTGAATAACTTTTTTTGTGAAGGTCGGAGAGACTTGCAAGTAGGCTCTACCCCCACTAAATGGGGTAGCGCGCATCGATCGGTACCATCCTTGAGCTTCTCCGACTTTCGGAAGGGTTAGGGTTAGGGTTAGGGATGAAAGCACATAGGAGAAAGAGATATTCTTGAATAACTTTTTTTGTGAAGGTCGGAGAGACTTGGAAAGTGGTTGCATCTGGACTAATTTGGGTCCTGCGGATCGATTGGTACCATCCCCGAGCTTGTACGACCTTCGGAAGAGGTCGAACGACGAAATTCCCCCAAATCTGAGGAGATATTCTTGAATAACTTTTTTTGTGAAGGTCGGAGAGACTTGCAAGTAGGCTCTACCCCCACTAAATGGGGTTGCGCGCATCGATCGGTACCATCCTTGAGCTTCTCCGACTTTCGGAAGGGTTAGGGTTAGGGTTAGGGATGAAAGCACATAGGAGAAAGAGATATTCTTGAATAACTTTTTTTGTGAAGGTCGGAGAGACTTGCAAGTAGGCTCTACCCCCACTAAATGGGGTAGCGCGCATCGATCGGTACCATCCTTGAGCTTCTCCGACTTTCGGAAGGGTTAGGGTTAGGGTTAGGGATGAAAGCACATAGGAGAAAGAGATATTCTTGAATAACTTTTTTTGTGAAGGTCGGAGAGACTTGGAAAGTGGTTGCATCTGGACTAATTTGGGTCCTGCGGATCGATTGGTACCATCCCCGAGCTTGTACGACCTTCGGAAGAGGTCGACCGACGAAATTCCCCCAAATCTGAGGAGATATTCTTGAATTACTTTTTTTGTGAAGGTCGGAGAGACTTGCAAGTAGGCTCTACCCCCACTAAATGGGGTTGCGCGCATCGATCGGTACCATCCTTGAGCTTCTCCGACTTTCGGAAGGGTTAGGGTTAGGGTTAGGGATGAAAGCACATAGGAGAAAGAGATATTCTTGAATAACTTTTTTTGTGAAGGTCGGAGAGACTTGCAAGTAGGCTCTACCCCCACTAAATGGGGTAGCGCGCATCGATCGGTACCATCCTTGAGCTTCTCCGACTTTCGGAAGGGTTAGGGTTAGGGTTAGGGATGAAAGCACATAGGAGAAAGAGATATTCTTGAATAACTTTTTTTGTGAAGGTCGGAGAGACTTGCAAGTAGGCTCTACCCCCACTAAATGGGGTAGCGCACATCGATCGGTACCATCCTTGAGCTTCTCCGACTTTCAGAAGGGTTAGGGTTAGGGTTAGGGATGAAAGCACATAGGAGAAAGAGATATTCTTGAATAACTTTTTTTGTGAAGGTCGGAGAGACTTGCAAGTAGGCTCTACCCCCACTAAATGGGGTAGCGCGCATCGATCGGTACCATCCTTGAGCTTCTCCGACTTTCGGAAGGGTTAGGGTTAGGGATGAAAGCACATAGGAGAAAGAGATATTCTTGAATAACTTTTTTTGTGAAGGTCGGAGAGACTTGCAAGTAGGCTCTGCCCCCACTAAATGGGGTAGCGCGCATCGATCGGTACCATCCTTGAGCTTCTCCGACTTTCGGAAGGGTTAGGGTTAGGGTTAGGGATGAAAGCACATAGGAGAAAGAGATATTCTTGAATAACTTTTTTTGTGAAGGTCGGAGAGACTTGGAAAGTGGTTGCATCTGGACTAATTTGGGTCCTGCGGATCGATTGGTACCATCCCCGAGCTTGTACGACCTTCTGAAGAGGTCGACCGACGAAATTCCCCCAAATCTGAGGAGATATTCTTGAATAACTTTTTTTGTGAAGGTCGGAGAGACTTGCAAGTAGGCTCTACCCCCACTAAATGGGGTAGCGCGCATCGATCGGTACCATCCTTGAGCTTCTCCGACTTTCGGAAGGGTTAGGGTTAGGGTTAGGGATGAAAGCACATAGGAGAAAGAGATATTCTTGAATAACTTTTTTTGTGAAGGTCGGAGAGACTTGGAAAGTGGTTGCATCTGGACTAATTTGGGTCCTGCGGATCGATTGGTACCATCCCCGAGCTTGTACGACCTTCGGAAGAGGTCGAACGACGAAATTCCCCCAAATCTGAGGAGATATTCTTGAATAACTTTTTTTGTGAAGGTCGGAGAGACTTGCAAGTAGGCTCTACCCCCACTAAATGGGGTTGCGCGCATCGATCGGTACCATCCTTGAGCTTCTCCGACTTTCGGAAGGGTTAGGGTTAGGGTTAGGGATGAAAGCACATAGGAGAAAGAGATATTCTTGAATAACTTTTTTTGTGAAGGTCGGAGAGACTTGCAAGTAGGCTCTACCCCCACTAAATGGGGTAGCGCGCATCGATCGGTACCATCCTTGAGCTTCTCCGACTTTCGGAAGGGTTAGGGTTAGGGTTAGGGATGAAAGCACATAGGAGAAAGAGATATTCTTGAATAACTTTTTTTGTGAAGGTCGGAGAGACTTGGAAAGTGGTTGCATCTGGACTAATTTGGGTCCTGCGGATCGATTGGTACCATCCCCGAGCTTGTACGACCTTCGGAAGAGGTCGACCGACGAAATTCCCCCAAATCTGAGGAGATATTCTTGAATTACTTTTTTTGTGAAGGTCGGAGAGACTTGCAAGTAGGCTCTACCCCCACTAAATGGGGTTGCGCGCATCGATCGGTACCATCCTTGAGCTTCTCCGACTTTCGGAAGGGTTAGGGTTAGGGTTAGGGATGAAAGCACATAGGAGAAAGAGATATTCTTGAATAACTTTTTTTATGAAGGTCGGAGAGACTTGCAAGTAGGCTCTACCCCCACTAAATGGGGTAGCGCGCATCGATCGGTACCATCATTGAGCTTCTCCGACTTTCAGAAGGGTTAGGGTTAGGGTTAGGGATGAAAGCACATAGGAGAAAGAGATATTCTTGAATAACTTTTTTTGTGAAGGTCGGAGAGACTTGCAAGTAGGCTCTACCCACACTAAATGGGGTAGTTCGCATCGATCGGTACCATCCTTGAGCTTCTCCGACTTTCGGAAGGGTTAGGGTTAGGGATGAAAGCACATAGGAGAAAGAGATATTCTTGAATAACTTTTTTTGTGAAGGTCGGAGAGACTTGCAAGTAGGCTCTGCCCCCACTAAATGGGGTAGCGCGCATCGATCGGTACCATCCTTGAGCTTCTCCGACTTTCGGAAGGGTTAGGGTTAGGGTTAGGGATGAAAGCACATAGGAGAAAGAGATATTCTTGAATAACTTTTTTTGTGAAGGTCGGAGAGACTTGGAAAGTGGTTGCATCTGGACTAATTTGGGTCCTGCGGATCGATTGGTACCATCCCCGAGCTTGTACGACCTTCGGAAGAGGTCGACCGACGAAATTCCCCCAAATCTGAGGAGATATTCTTGAATAACTTTTTTTGTGAAGGTCGGAGAGACTTGCAAGTAGGCTCTACCCCCACTAAATGGGGTAGCGCGCATCGATCGGTACCATCCTTGAGCTTCTCCGACTTTCGGAAGGGTTAGGGTTAGGGTTAGGGATGAAAGCACATAGGAGAAAGAGATATTCTTGAATAACTTTTTTTGTGAAGGTCGGAGAGACTTGGAAAGTGGTTGCATCTGGACTAATTTGGGTCCTGCGGATCGATTGGTACCATCTCCGAGCTTGTACGACCTTCGGAAGAGGTCGACCGACGAAATTCCCCCAAATCTGAGGAGATATTCTTGAATAACTTTTTTTGTGAAGGTCGGAGAGACTTGCAAGTAGGCTCTACCCCCACTAAATGGGGTAGCGCGCATCGATCGGTACCATCTTTGAGCTTCTCCGACTTTCGGAAGGGTTAGGGTTAGGGTTAGGGATGAAAGCACATAGGAGAAAGAGATATTCTTGAATAACTTTTTTTGTGAAGGTCGGAGAGACTTAGAAAGTGGTTGCATCTGGACTAATTTGGGTCCTGCGGATCGATTGGTACCATCCCCGAGCTTGTACGACCTTCGGAAGAGGTCGACCGACGAAATTCCCCCAAATCTGAGGAGATATTCTTGAATAACTTTTTTTGTGAAGGTCGGAGAGACTTGCAAGTAGGCTCTACCCCCACTAAATGGGGTTGCGCGCATCGATCGGTACCATCCTTGAGCTTCTCCGACTTTCGGAAGGGTTAGGGTTAGGGTTAGGGATGAAAGCACATAGGAGAAAGAGATATTCTTGAATAACTTTTTTTGTGAAGGTCGGAGAGACTTGCAAGTAGGCTCTACCCCCACTAAATGGGGTAGCGCGCATCGATCGGTACCATCCTTGAGCTTCTCCGACTTTCGGAAGGGTTAGGGTTAGGGTTAGGGATGAAAGCACATAGGAGAAAGAGATATTCTTGAATAACTTTTTTTGTGAAGGTCGGAGAGACTTGGAAAGTGGTTGCATCTGGACTAATTTGGGTCCTGCGGATCGATTGGTACCATCCCCGAGCTTGTACGACCTTCGGAAGAGGTCGACCGACGAAATTCCCCCAAATCTGAGGAGATATTCTTGAATTACTTTTTTTGTGAAGGTCGGAGAGACTTGCAAGTAGGCTCTACCCCCACTAAATGGGGTTGCGCGCATCGATCGGTACCATCCTTGAGCTTCTCCGACTTTCGGAAGGGTTAGGGTTAGGGTTAGGGATGAAAGCACATAGGAGAAAGAGATATTCTTGAATAACTTTTTTTGTGAAGGTCGGAGAGACTTGCAAGTAGGCTCTACCCCCACTAAATGGGGTAGCGCGCATCGATCGGTACCATCCTTGAGCTTCTCCGACTTTCGGAAGGGTTAGGGTTAGGGTTAGGGATGAAAGCACATAGGAGAAAGAGATATTCTTGAATAACTTTTTTTGTGAAGGTCGGAGAGACTTGCAAGTAGGCTCTACCCCCACTAAATGGGGTAGCGCGCATCGATCGGTACCATCCTTGAGCTTCTCCGACTTTCGGAAGGGTTAGGGTTAGGGTTAGGGATGAAAGCACATAGGAGAAAGAGATATTCTTGAATAACTTTTTTTGTGAAGGTCGGAGAGACTTGGAAAGTGGTTGCATCTGGACTAATTTGGGTCCTGCGGATCGATTGGTACCATCCCCGAGCTTGTACGACCTTCGGAAGAGGTCGACCGACGAAATTCCCCCAAATCTGAGGAGATATTCTTGAATAACTTTTTTTGTGAAGGTCGGAGAGACTTGCAAGTAGGCTCTACCCCCACTAAATGGGGTAGCGCGCATCGATCGGTACCATCCTTGAGCTTCTCCGACTTTCGGAAGGGTTAGGGTTAGGGATGAAAGCACATAGGAGAAAGAGATATTCTTGAATAACTTTTTTTGTGAAGGTCGGAGAGACTTGCAAGTAGGCTCTACCCCCACTAAATGGGGTAGCGCGCATCGATCGGTACCATCCTTGAGCTTCTCCGACTTTCGGAAGGGTTAGGGTTAGGGTTAGGGATGAAAGCACATAGGAGAAAGAGATATTCTTGAATAACTTTTTTTGTGAAGGTCGGAGAGACTTGCAAGTAGGCTCTACCCCCACTAAATGGGGTAGCGCGCATCGATCGGTACCATCCTTGAGCTTCTCCGACTTTCGGAAGGGTTAGGGTTAGGGTTAGGGATGAAAGCACATAGGAGAAAGAGATATTCTTGAATAACTTTTTTTGTGAAGGTCGGAGAGACTTGCAAGTAGGCTCTACCCCCACTAAATGGGGTAGCGCGCATCGATCGGTACCATCCTTGAGCTTCTCCGACTTTCGGAAGGGTTAGGGTTAGGGTTAGGGATGAAAGCACATAGGAGAAAGAGATATTCTTGAATAACTTTTTTTGTGAAGGTCGGAGAGACTTGGAAAGTGGTTGCATCTGGACTAATTTGGGTCCTGCGGATCGATTGGTACCATCCCCGAGCTTGTACGACCTTCGGAAGAGGTCGACCGACGAAATTCCCCCAAATCTGAGGAGATATTCTTGAATAACTTTTTTTGTGAAGGTCGGAGAGACTTGCAAGTAGGCTCTACCCCCACTAAATGGGGTAGCGCGCATCGATCGGTACCATCCTTGAGCTTCTCCGACTTTCGGAAGGGTTAGGGTTAGGGTTAGGGATGAAAGCACATAGGAGAAAGAGATATTCTTGAATAACTTTTTTTGTGAAGGTCGGAGAGACTTGGAAAGTGGTTGCATCTGGACTAATTTGGGTCCTGCGGATCGATTGGTACCATCCCCGAGCTTGTACGACCTTCGGAAGAGGTCGACCGACAAAATTCCCCCAAATCTGAGGAGATATTCTTGAATAACTTTTTTTGTGAAGGTCGGAGAGACTTGCAAGTAGGCTCTACCCCCACTAAATGGGGTTGCGCGCATCGATCGGTACCATCCTTGAGCTTCTCCGACTTTCGGAAGGGTTAGGGTTAGGGTTAGGGATGAAAGCACATAGGAGAAAGAGATATTCTTGAATAACTTTTTTTGTGAAGGTCGGAGAGACTTGCAAGTAGGCTCTACCCCCACTAAATGGGGTAGCGCGCATCGATCGGTACCATCCTTGAGCTTCTCCGACTTTCGGAAGGGTTAGGGTTAGGGTTAGGGATGAAAGCACATAGGAGAAAGAGATATTCTTGAATAACTTTTTTTGTGAAGGTCGGAGAGACTTGCAAGTTGGCTCTACCCCCACTAAATGGGGTAGCGCGCATCGATCGGTACCATCCTTGAGCTTCTCCGACTTTCGGAAGGGTTAGGGTTAGGGTTAGGGATGAAAGCACATAGGAGAAAGAGATATTCTTGAATAACTTTTTTTGTGAAGGTCGGAGAGACTTGCAAGTAGGCTCTGCCCCCACTAAATGGGGTAGCGCGCATCGATCGGTACCATCCTTGAGCTTCTCCGACTTTCGGAAGGGTTAGGGTTAGGGTTAGGGATGAAAGCACATAGGAGAAAGAGATATTCTTGAATAACTTTTTTTGTGAAGGTCGGAGAGACTTGGAAAGTGGTTGCATCTGGACTAATTTGGGTCCTGCGGATCGATTGGTACCATCCCCGAGCTTGTACGACCTTCTGAAGAGGTCGACCGACGAAATTCCCCCAAATCTGAGGAGATATTCTTGAATAACTTTTTTTGTGAAGGTCGGAGAGACTTGCAAGTAGGCTCTACCCCCACTAAATGGGGTAGCGCGCATCGATCGGTACCATCCTTGAGCTTCTCCGACTTTCGGAAGGGTTAGGGTTAGGGTTAGGGATGAAAGCACATAGGAGAAAGAGATATTCTTGAATAACTTTTTTTGTGAAGGTCGGAGAGACTTGGAAAGTGGTTGCATCTGGACTAATTTGGGTCCTGCGGATCGATTGGTACCATCCCCGAGCTTGTACGACCTTCGGAAGAGGTCGAACGACGAAATTCCCCCAAATCTGAGGAGATATTCTTGAATAACTTTTTTTGTGAAGGTCGGAGAGACTTGCAAGTAGGCTCTACCCCCACTAAATGGGGTTGCGCGCATCGATCGGTACCATCCTTGAGCTTCTCCGACTTTCGGAAGGGTTAGGGTTAGGGTTAGGGATGAAAGCACATAGGAGAAAGAGATATTCTTGAATAACTTTTTTTGTGAAGGTCGGAGAGACTTGCAAGTAGGCTCTACCCCCACTAAATGGGGTAGCGCGCATCGATCGGTACCATCCTTGAGCTTCTCCGACTTTCGGAAGGGTTAGGGTTAGGGTTAGGGATGAAAGCACATAGGAGAAAGAGATATTCTTGAATAACTTTTTTTGTGAAGGTCGGAGAGACTTGGAAAGTGGTTGCATCTGGACTAATTTGGGTCCTGCGGATCGATTGGTACCATCCCCGAGCTTGTACGACCTTCGGAAGAGGTCGACCGACGAAATTCCCCCAAATCTGAGGAGATATTCTTGAATTACTTTTTTTGTGAAGGTCGGAGAGACTTGCAAGTAGGCTCTACCCCCACTAAATGGGGTTGCGCGCATCGATCGGTACCATCCTTGAGCTTCTCCGACTTTCGGAAGGGTTAGGGTTAGGGTTAGGGATGAAAGCACATAGGAGAAAGAGATATTCTTGAATAACTTTTTTTGTGAAGGTCGGAGAGACTTGCAAGTAGGCTCTACCCCCACTAAATGGGGTAGCGCGCATCGATCGGTACCATCCTTGAGCTTCTCCGACTTTCAGAAGGGTTAGGGTTAGGGTTAGGGATGAAAGCACATAGGAGAAAGAGATATTCTTGAATAACTTTTTTTGTGAAGGTCGGAGAGACTTGCAAGTAGGCTCTACCCCCACTAAATGGGGTAGCGCGCATCGATCGGTACCATCCTTGAGCTTCTCCGACTTTCGGAAGGGTTAGGGTTAGGGATGAAAGCACATAGGAGAAAGAGATATTCTTGAATAACTTTTTTTGTGAAGGTCGGAGAGACTTGCAAGTAGGCTCTGCCCCCACTAAATGGGGTAGCGCGCATCGATCGGTACCATCCTTGAGCTTCTCCGACTTTCGGAAGGGTTAGGGTTAGGGTTAGGGATGAAAGCACATAGGAGAAAGTGATATTCTTGAATAACTTTTTTTGTGAAGGTCGGAGAGACTTGGAAAGTGGTTGCATCTGGACTAATTTGGGTCCTGCGGATCGATTGGTACCATCCCCGAGCTTGTACGACCTTCTGAAGAGGTCGACCGACGAAATTCCCCCAAATCTGAGGAGATATTCTTGAATAACTTTTTTTGTGAAGGTCGGAGAGACTTGCAAGTAGGCTCTACCCCCACTAAATGGGGTAGCGCGCATCGATCGGTACCATCCTTGAGCTTCTCCGACTTTCGGAAGGGTTAGGGTTAGGGTTAGGGATGAAAGCACATAGGAGAAAGAGATATTCTTGAATAACTTTTTTTGTGAAGGTCGGAGAGACTTGGAAAGTGGTTGCATCTGGACTAATTTGGGTCCTGCGGATCGATTGGTACCATCCCCGAGCTTGTACGACCTTCGGAAGAGGTCGAACGACGAAATTCCCCCAAATCTGAGGAGATATTCTTGAATAACTTTTTTTGTGAAGGTCGGAGAGACTTGCAAGTAGGCTCTGCCCCCACTAAATGGGGTAGCGCGCATCGATCGGTACCATCCTTGAGCTTCTCCGACTTTCGGAAGGGTTAGGGTTAGGGTTAGGGATGAAAGCACATAGGAGAAAGAGATATTCTTGAATAACTTTTTTTGTGAAGGTCGGAGAGACTTGGAAAGTGGTTGCATCTGGACTAATTTGGGTCCTGCGGATCGATTGGTACCATCCCCGAGCTTGTACGACCTTCGGAAGAGGTCGAACGACGAAATTCCCCCAAATCTGAGGAGATATTCTTGAATAACTTTTTTTGTGAAGGTCGGAGAGACTTGCAAGTAGGCTCTACCCCCACTAAATGGGGTTGCGCGCATCGATCGGTACCATCCTTGAGCTTCTCCGACTTTCGGAAGGGTTAGGGTTAGGGTTAGGGATGAAAGCACATAGGAGAAAGAGATATTCTTGAATAACTTTTTTTGTGAAGGTCGGAGAGACTTGCAAGTAGGCTCTACCCCCACTAAATGGGGTAGCGCGCATCGATCGGTACCATCCTTGAGCTTCTCCGACTTTCGGAAGGGTTAGGGTTAGGGTTAGGGATGAAAGCACATAGGAGAAAGAGATATTCTTGAATAACTTTTTTTGTGAAGGTCGGAGAGACTTGGAAAGTGGTTGCATCTGGACTAATTTGGGTCCTGCGGATCGATTGGTACCATCCCCGAGCTTGTACGACCTTCGGAAGAGGTCGACCGACGAAATTCCCCCAAATCTGAGGAGATATTCTTGAATTACTTTTTTTGTGAAGGTCGGAGAGACTTGCAAGTAGGCTCTACCCCCACTAAATGGGGTTGCGCGCATCGATCGGTACCATCCTTGAGCTTCTCCGACTTTCGGAAGGGTTAGGGTTAGGGTTAGGGATGAAAGCACATAGGAGAAAGAGATATTCTTGAATAACTTTTTTTGTGAAGGTCGGAGAGACTTGCAAGTAGGCTCTACCCCCACTAAATGGGGTAGCGCGCATCGATCGGTACCATCCTTGAGCTTCTCCGACTTTCAGAAGGGTTAGGGTTAGGGTTAGGGATGAAAGCACATAGGAGAAAGAGATATTCTTGAATAACTTTTTTTGTGAAGGTCGGAGAGACTTGCAAGTAGGCTCTACCCCCACTAAATGGGGTAGCGCGCATCGATCGGTACCATCCTTGAGCTTCTCCGACTTTCGGAAGGGTTAGGGTTAGGGATGAAAGCACATAGGAGAAAGAGATATTCTTGAATAACTTTTTTTGTGAAGGTCGGAGAGACTTGCAAGTAGGCTCTGCCCCCACTAAATGGGGTAGCGCGCATCGATCGGTACCATCCTTGAGCTTCTCCGACTTTCGGAAGGGTTAGGGTTAGGGTTAGGGATGAAAGCACATAGGAGAAAGAGATATTCTTGAATAACTTTTTTTGTGAAGGTCGGAGAGACTTGGAAAGTGGTTGCATCTGGACTAATTTGGGTCCTGCGGATCGATTGGTACCATCCCCGAGCTTGTACGACCTTCTGAAGAGGTCGACCGACGAAATTCCCCCAAATCTGAGGAGATATTCTTGAATAACTTTTTTTGTGAAGGTCGGAGAGACTTGCAAGTAGGCTCTACCCCCACTAAATGGGGTAGCGCGCATCGATCGGTACCATCCTTGAGCTTCTCCGACTTTCGGAAGGGTTAGGGTTAGGGTTAGGGATGAAAGCACATAGGAGAAAGAGATATTCTTGAATAACTTTTTTTGTGAAGGTCGGAGAGACTTGGAAAGTGGTTGCATCTGGACTAATTTGGGTCCTGCGGATCGATTGGTACCATCCCCGAGCTTGTACGACCTTCGGAAGAGGTCGAACGACGAAATTCCCCCAAATCTGAGGAGATATTCTTGAATAACTTTTTTTGTGAAGGTCGGAGAGACTTGCAAGTAGGCTCTACCCCCACTAAATGGGGTTGCGCGCATCGATCGGTACCATCCTTGAGCTTCTCCGACTTTCGGAAGGGTTAGGGTTAGGGTTAGGGATGAAAGCACATAGGAGAAAGAGATATTCTTGAATAACTTTTTTTGTGAAGGTCGGAGAGACTTGCAAGTAGGCTCTACCCCCACTAAATGGGGTAGCGCGCATCGATCGGTACCATCCTTGAGCTTCTCCGACTTTCGGAAGGGTTAGGGTTAGGGTTAGGGATGAAAGCACATAGGAGAAAGAGATATTCTTGAATAACTTTTTTTGTGAAGGTCGGAGAGACTTGCAAGTAGGCTCTACCCCCACTAAATGGGGTAGCGCGCATCGATCGGTACCATCCTTGAGCTTCTCCGACTTTCGGAAGGGTTAGGGTTAGGGTTAGGGATGAAAGCACATAGGAGAAAGAGATATTCTTGAATAACTTTTTTTGTGAAGGTCGGAGAGACTTGGAAAGTGGTTGCATCTGGACTAATTTGGGTCCTGCGGATCGATTGGTACCATCCCCGAGCTTGTACGACCTTCGGAAGAGGTCGACCGACGAAATTCCCCCAAATCTGAGGAGATATTCTTGAATTACTTTTTTTGTGAAGGTCGGAGAGACTTGCAAGTAGGCTCTACCCCCACTAAATGGGGTTGCGCGCATCGATCGGTACCATCCTTGAGCTTCTCCGACTTTCGGAAGGGTTAGGGTTAGGGTTAGGGATGAAAGCACATAGGAGAAAGAGATATTCTTGAATAACTTTTTTTGTGAAGGTCGGAGAGACTTGCAAGTAGGCTCTGCCCCCACTAAATGGGGTAGCGCGCATCGATCGGTACCATCCTTGAGCTTCTCCGACTTTCGGAAGGGTTAGGGTTAGGGTTAGGGATGAAAGCACATAGGAGAAAGAGATATTCTTGAATAACTTTTTTTGTGAAGGTCGGAGAGACTTGGAAAGTGGTTGCATCTGGACTAATTTGGGTCCTGCGGATCGATTGGTACCATCCCCGAGCTTGTACGACCTTCTGAAGAGGTCGACCGACGAAATTCCCCCAAATCTGAGGAGATATTCTTGAATAACTTTTTTTGTGAAGGTCGGAGAGACTTGCAAGTAGGCTCTACCCCCACTAAATGGGGTAGCGCGCATCGATCGGTACCATCCTTGAGCTTCTCCGACTTTCGGAAGGGTTAGGGTTAGGGTTAGGGATGAAAGCACATAGGAGAAAGAGATATTCTTGAATAACTTTTTTTGTGAAGGTCGGAGAGACTTGGAAAGTGGTTGCATCTGGACTAATTTGGGTCCTGCGGATCGATTGGTACCATCCCCGAGCTTGTACGACCTTCGGAAGAGGTCGAACGACGAAATTCCCCCAAATCTGAGGAGATATTCTTGAATAACTTTTTTTGTGAAGGTCGGAGAGACTTGCAAGTAGGCTCTACCCCCACTAAATGGGGTTGCGCGCATCGATCGGTACCATCCTTGAGCTTCTCCGACTTTCGGAAGGGTTAGGGTTAGGGTTAGGGATGAAAGCACATAGGAGAAAGAGATATTCTTGAATAACTTTTTTTGTGAAGGTCGGAGAGACTTGCAAGTAGGCTCTACCCCCACTAAATGGGGTAGCGCGCATCGATCGGTACCATCCTTGAGCTTCTCCGACTTTCGGAAGGGTTAGGGTTAGGGTTAGGGATGAAAGCACATAGGAGAAAGAGATATTCTTGAATAACTTTTTTTGTGAAGGTCGGAGAGACTTGGAAAGTGGTTGCATCTGGACTAATTTGGGTCCTGCGGATCGATTGGTACCATCCCCGAGCTTGTACGACCTTCGGAAGAGGTCGACCGACGAAATTCCCCCAAATCTGAGGAGATATTCTTGAATTACTTTTTTTGTGAAGGTCGGAGAGACTTGCAAGTAGGCTCTACCCCCACTAAATGGGGTTGCGCGCATCGATCGGTACCATCCTTGAGCTTCTCCGACTTTCGGAAGGGTTAGGGTTAGGGATGAAAGCACATAGGAGAAAGAGATATTCTTGAATAACTTTTTTTATGAAGGTCGGAGAGACTTGCAAGTAGGCTCTACCCCCACTAAATGGGGTAGCGCGCATCGATCGGTACCATCATTGAGCTTCTCCGACTTTCAGAAGGGTTAGGGTTAGGGTTAGGGATGAAAGCACATAGGAGAAAGAGATATTCTTGAATAACTTTTTTTGTGAAGGTCGGAGAGACTTGCAAGTAGGCTCTACCCCCACTAAATGGGGTAGCGCGCATCGATCGGTACCATCCTTGAGCTTCTCCGACTTTCGGAAGGGTTAGGGTTAGGGATGAAAGCACATAGGAGAAAGAGATATTCTTGAATAACTTTTTTTGTGAAGGTCGGAGAGACTTGCAAGTAGGCTCTGCCCCCACTAAATGGGGTAGCGCGCATCGATCGGTACCATCCTTGAGCTTCTCCGACTTTCGGAAGGGTTAGGGTTAGGGTTAGGGATGAAAGCACATAGGAGAAAGAGATATTCTTGAATAACTTTTTTTGTGAAGGTCGGAGAGACTTGGAAAGTGGTTGCATCTGGACTAATTTGGGTCCTGCGGATCGATTGGTACCATCCCCGAGCTTGTACGACCTTCGGAAGAGGTCGACCGACGAAATTCCCCCAAATCTGAGGAGATATTCTTGAATAACTTTTTTTGTGAAGGTCGGAGAGACTTGCAAGTAGGCTCTACCCCCACTAAATGGGGTAGCGCGCATCGATCGGTACCATCCTTGAGCTTCTCCGACTTTCGGAAGGGTTAGGGTTAGGGTTAGGGATGAAAGCACATAGGAGAAAGAGATATTCTTGAATAACTTTTTTTGTGAAGGTCGGAGAGACTTGGAAAGTGGTTGCATCTGGACTAATTTGGGTCCTGCGGATCGATTGGTACCATCTCCGAGCTTGTACGACCTTCGGAAGAGGTCGACCGACGAAATTCCCCCAAATCTGAGGAGATATTCTTGAATAACTTTTTTTGTGAAGGTCGGAGAGACTTGCAAGTAGGCTCTACCCCCACTAAATGGGGTAGCGCGCATCGATCGGTACCATCTTTGAGCTTCTCCGACTTTCGGAAGGGTTAGGGTTAGGGTTAGGGATGAAAGCACATAGGAGAAAGAGATATTCTTGAATAACTTTTTTTGTGAAGGTCGGAGAGACTTAGAAAGTGGTTGCATCTGGACTAATTTGGGTCCTGCGGATCGATTGGTACCATCCCCGAGCTTGTACGACCTTCGGAAGAGGTCGACCGACGAAATTCCCCCAAATCTGAGGAGATATTCTTGAATAACTTTTTTTGTGAAGGTCGGAGAGACTTGCAAGTAGGCTCAACCCCCACTAAATGGGGTTGCGCGCATCGATCGGTACCATCCTTGAGCTTCTCCGACTTTCGGAAGGGTTAGGGTTAGGGTTAGGGATGAAAGCACATAGGAGAAAGAGATATTCTTGAATAACTTTTTTTGTGAAGGTCGGAGAGACTTGCAAGTAGGCTCTACCCCCACTAAATGGGGTAGCGCGCATCGATCGGTACCATCCTTGAGCTTCTCCGACTTTCGGAAGGGTTAGGGTTAGGGTTAGGGATGAAAGCACATAGGAGAAAGAGATATTCTTGAATAACTTTTTTTGTGAAGGTCGGAGAGACTTGGAAAGTGGTTGCATCTGGACTAATTTGGGTCCTGCGGATCGATTGGTACCATCCCCGAGCTTGTACGACCTTCGGAAGAGGTCGACCGACGAAATTCCCCCAAATCTGAGGAGATATTCTTGAATTACTTTTTTTGTGAAGGTCGGAGAGACTTGCAAGTAGGCTCTACCCCCACTAAATGGGGTTGCGCGCATCGATCGGTACCATCCTTGAGCTTCTCCGACTTTCGGAAGGGTTAGGGTTAGGGATGAAAGCACATAGGAGAAAGAGATATTCTTGAATAACTTTTTTTGTGAAGGTCGGAGAGACTTGCAAGTAGGCTCTACCCCCACTAAATGGGGTAGCGCGCATCGATCGGTACCATCCTTGAGCTTCTCCGACTTTCGGAAGGGTTAGGGTTAGGGTTAGGGATGAAAGCACATAGGAGAAAGAGATATTCTTGAATAACTT
The DNA here is from genome assembly GCF_963576545.1 of Limanda limanda. Taxonomy (NCBI): domain Eukaryota; kingdom Metazoa; phylum Chordata; class Actinopteri; order Pleuronectiformes; family Pleuronectidae; genus Limanda; species Limanda limanda. The sequence goes on along the minus strand of NW_026870584.1, from coordinate 450,076 downwards.
TTTTTGTGAAGGTCGGAGAGACTTGCAAGTAGGCTCTACCCCCACTAAATGGGGTAGCTCGCATCGATCGGTACCATCCTTGAGCTTCTCCGACTTTCGGAAGGGTTAGGGTTAGGGTTAGGGATGAAAGCACATAGGAGAAAGAGATATTCTTGAATAACTTTTTTTGTGAAGGTCGGAGAGACTTGCAAGTAGGCTCTACCCCCACTAAATGGGGTAGCGCGCATCGATCGGTACCATCCTTGAGCTTCTCCGACTTTCGGAAGGGTTAGGGTTAGGGTTAGGGATGAAAGCACATAGGAGAAAGAGATATTCTTGAATAACTTTTTTTGTGAAGGTCGGAGAGACTTGCAAGTAGGCTCTACCCCCACTAAATGGGGTAGCGCGCATCGATCGGTACCATCCTTGAGCTTCTCCGACTTTCGGAAGGGTTAGGGTTAGGGATGAAAGCACATAGGAGAAAGAGATATTCTTGAATAACTTTTTTTGTGAAGGTCGGAGAGACTTGGAAAGTGGTTGCATCTGGACTAATTTGGGTCCTGCGGATCGATTGGTACCATCCCCGAGCTTGTACGACCTTCGGAAGAGGTCGACCGACGAAATTCCCCCAAATCTGAGGAGATATTCTTGAATTACTTTTTTTGTGAAGGTCGGAGAGACTTGCAAGTAGGCTCTACCCCCACTAAATGGGGTTGCGCGCATCGATCGGTACCATCCTTGAGCTTCTCCGACTTTCGGAAGGGTTAGGGTTAGGGTTAGGGATGAAAGCACATAGGAGAAAGAGATATTCTTGAATAACTTTTTTTGTGAAGGTCGGAGAGACTTGCAAGTAGGCTCTACCCCCACTAAATGGGGTAGCGCGCATCGATCGGTACCATCCTTGAGCTTCTCCGACTTTCGGAAGGGTTAGGGTTAGGGTTAGGGATGAAAGCACATAGGAGAAAGAGATATTCTTGAATAACTTTTTTTGTGAAGGTCGGAGAGACTTGCAAGTAGGCTCTACCCCCACTAAATGGGGTAGCGCGCATCGATCGGTACCATCCTTGAGCTTCTCCGACTTTCGGAAGGGTTAGGGTTAGGGTTAGGGATGAAAGCACATAGGAGAAAGAGATATTCTTGAATAACTTTTTTTGTGAAGGTCGGAGAGACTTGCAAGTAGGCTCTACCCCCACTAAATGGGGTAGTGCGCATCGATCGGTACCATCCTTGAGCTTCTCCGACTTTCGGAAGGGTTAGGGTTAGGGTTAGGGATGAAAGCACATAGGAGAAAGAGATATTCTTGAATAACTTTTTTTGTGAAGGTCGGAGAGACTTGCAAGTAGGCTCTACCCCCACTAAATGGGGTAGCGCGCATCGATCGGTACCATCCTTGAGCTTCTCCGACTTTCGGAAGGGTTAGGGTTAGGGTTAGGGATGAAAGCACATAGGAGAAAGAGATATTCTTGAATAACTTTTTTTGTGAAGGTCGGAGAGACTTGCAAGTAGGCTCTACTCCCACTAAATAGGGTAGCGCGCATCGATCGGTACCATCCTTGAGCTTCTCCGACTTTCGGAAGGGTTAGGGTTAGGGTTAGGGATGAAAGCACATAGGAGAAAGAGATATTCTTGAATAACTTTTTTTGTGAAGGTCGGAGAGACTTGGAAAGTGGTTGCATCTGGACTAATTTGGGTCCTGCGGATCGATTGGTACCATCCCCGAGCTTGTACGACCTTCGGAAGAGGTCGACCGACGAAATTCCCCCAAATCTGAGGAGATATTCTTGAATAACTTTTTTTGTGAAGGTCGGAGAGACTTGCAAGTAGGCTCTACCCCCACTAAATGGGGTAGCGCACATCGATCGGTACCATCTTTGAGCTTCTCCGACTTTCGGAAGGGTTAGGGTTAGGGTTAGGGATGAAAGCACATAGGAGAAAGAGATATTCTTGAATAACTTTTTTTGTGAAGGTCGGAGAGACTTGCAAGTAGGCTCTACCCCCACTAAATGGGGTAGCGCGCATCGATCGGTACCATCCTTGAGCTTCTCCGACTTTCGGAAGGGTTAGGGTTAGGGTTAGGGATGAAAGCACATAGGAGAAAGAGATATTCTTGAATAACTTTTTTTGTGAAGGTCGGAGAGACTTGCAAGTAGGCTCTACCCCCACTAAATAGGGTAGCGCGCATCGATCGGTACCATCCTTGAGCTTCTCCGACTTTCGGAAGGGTTAGGGTTAGGGTTAGGGATGAAAGCACATAGGAGAAAGAGATATTCTTGAATAACTTTTTTTGTGAAGGTCGGAGAGACTTGGAAAGTGGTTGCATCTGGACTAATTTGGGTCCTGCGGATCGATTGGTACCATCCCCGAGCTTGTACGACCTTCGGAAGAGGTCGACCGACGAAATTCCCCCAAATCTGAGGAGATATTCTTGAATAACTTTTTTTGTGAAGGTCGGAGAGACTTGCAAGTAGGCTCTACCCCCACTAAATGGGGTAGCGCGCATCGATCGGTACCATCCTTGAGCTTCTCCGACTTTCGGAAGGGTTAGGGTTAGGGTTAGGGATGAAAGCACATAGGAGAAAGAGATATTCTTGAATAACTTTTTTTGTGAAGGTCGGAGAGACTTGGAAAGTGGTTGCATCTGGACAAATTTGGGTCCTGCGGATCGATTGGTACCATCCCCGAGCTTGTACGACCTTCGGAAGAGGTCGACCGACGAAATTCCCCCAAATCTGAGGAGATATTCTTGAATAACTTTTTTTGTGAAGGTCGGAGAGACTTGCAAGTAGGCTCTACCCCCACTAAATGGGGTTGCGCGCATCGATCGGTACCATCCTTGAGCTTCTCCGACTTTCGGAAGGGTTAGGGTTAGGGTTAGGGATGAAAGCACATAGGAGAAAGAGATATTCTTGAATAACTTTTTTTGTGAAGGTCGGAGAGACTTGCAAGTAGGCTCTACCCCCACTAAATGGGGTAGCGCGCATCGATCGGTACCATCCTTGAGCTTCTCCGACTTTCGGAAGGGTTAGGGTTAGGGTTAGGGATGAAAGCACATAGGAGAAAGAGATATTCTTGAATAACTTTTTTTGTGAAGGTCGGAGAGACTTGGAAAGTGGTTGCATCTGGACTAATTTGGGTCCTGCGGATCGATTGGTACCATCCCCGAGCTTGTACGACCTTCGGAAGAGGTCGACCGACGAAATTCCCCCAAATCTGAGGAGATATTCTTGAATTACTTTTTTTGTGAAGGTCGGAGAGACTTGCAAGTAGGCTCTACCCCCACTAAATGGGGTTGCGCGCATCGATCGGTACCATCCTTGAGCTTCTCCGACTTTCGGAAGGGTTAGGGTTAGGGTTAGGGATGAAAGCACATAGGAGAAAGAGATATTCTTGAATAACTTTTTTTGTGAAGGTCGGAGAGACTTGCAAGTAGGCTCTACCCCCACTAAATGGGGTAGCACGCATCGATCGGTACCATCCTTGAGCTTCTCCGACTTTCAGAAGGGTTAGGGTTAGGGTTAGGGATGAAAGCACATAGGAGAAAGAGATATTCTTGAATAACTTTTTTTGTGAAGGTCGGAGAGACTTGCAAGTAGGCTCTACCCCCACTAAATGGGGTAGCGCGCATCGATCGGTACCATCCTTGAGCTTCTCCGACTTTCGGAAGGGTTAGGGTTAGGGTTAGGGATGAAAGCACATAGGAGAAAGAGATATTCTTGAATAACTTTTTTTGTGAAGGTCGGAGAGACTTGCAAGTAGGCTCTGCCCCCACTAAATGGGGTAGCGCGCATCGATCGGTACCATCCTTGAGCTTCTCCGACTTTCGGAAGGGTTAGGGTTAGGGTTAGGGATGAAAGCACATAGGAGAAAGAGATATTCTTGAATAACTTTTTTTGTGAAGGTCGGAGAGACTTGGAAAGTGGTTGCATCTGGACTAATTTGGGTCCTGCGGATCGATTGGTACCATCCCCGAGCTTGTACGACCTTCGGAAGAGGTCGACCGACGAAATTCCCCCAAATCTGAGGAGATATTCTTGAATAACTTTTTTTGTGAAGGTCGGAGAGACTTGCAAGTAGGCTCTACCCCCACTAAATGGGGTAGCGCGCATCGATCGGTACCATCCTTGAGCTTCTCCGACTTTCGGAAGGGTTAGGGTTAGGGATGAAAGCACATAGGAGAAAGAGATATTCTTGAATAACTTTTTTTGTGAAGGTCGGAGAGACTTGGAAAGTGGTTGCATCTGGACTAATTTGGGTCCTGCGGATCGATTGGTACCATCTACGAGCTTGTACGACCTTCGGAAGAGGTCGACCGACGAAATTCCCCCAAATCTGAGGAGATATTCTTGAATAACTTTTTTTGTGAAGGTCGGAGAGACTTGCAAGTAGGCTCTACCCCCACTAAATGGGGTAGCGCGCATCGATCGGTACCATCCTTGAGCTTCTCCGACTTTCGGAAGGGTTAGGGTTAGGGTTAGGGATGAAAGCACATAGGAGAAAGAGATATTCTTGAATAACTTTTTTTGTGAAGGTCGGAGAGACTTGAAAGTAGGCTCTACCCCCACTAAATGGGGTAGCGCGCATCGATCGGTACCATCCTTGAGCTTCTCCGACTTTCGGAAGGGTTAGGGTTAGGGTTAGGGATGAAAGCACATAGGAGAAAGAGATATTCTTGAATAACTTTTTTTGTGAAGGTCGGAGAGACTTGCAAGTAGGCTCTACCCCCACTAAATGGGGTAGCGCGCATCGATCGGTACCATCCTTGAGCTTCTCCGACTTTCGGAAGGGTTAGGGTTAGGGTTAGGGATGAAAGCACATAGGAGAAAGAGATATTCTTGAATAACTTTTTTTGTGAAGGTCGGAGAGACTTGCAAGTAGGCTCTACCCCCACTAAATGGGGTAGCGCGCATCGATCGGTACCATCCTTGAGCTTCTCCGACTTTCGGAAGGGTTAGGGTTAGGGTTAGGGATGAAAGCACATAGGAGAAAGAGATATTCTTGAATAACTTTTTTTGTGAAGGTCGGAGAGACTTGCAAGTAGGCTCTACCCCCACTAAATAGGGTAGCGCGCATCGATCGGTACCATCCTTGAGCTTCTCCGACTTTCGGAAGGGTTAGGGTTAGGGTTAGGGATGAAAGCACATAGGAGAAAGAGATATTCTTGAATAACTTTTTTTGTGAAGGTCGGAGAGACTTGGAAAGTGGTTGCATCTGGACTAATTTGGGTCCTGCGGATCGATTGGTACCATCCCCGAGCTTGTACGACCTTCGGAAGAGGTCGACCGACGAAATTCCCCCAAATCTGAGGAGATATTCTTGAATAACTTTTTTTGTGAAGGTCGGAGAGACTTGCAAGTAGGCTCTACCCCCACTAAATGGGGTAGCGCACATCGATCGGTACCATCCTTGAGCTTCTCCGACTTTCGGAAGGGTTAGGGTTAGGGTTAGGGATGAAAGCACATAGGAGAAAGAGATATTCTTGAATAACTTTTTTTGTGAAGGTCGGAGAGACTTGCAAGTAGGCTCTACCCCCACTAAATGGGGTAGCGCGCATCGATCGGTACCATCCTTGAGCTTCTCCGACTTTCGGAAGGGTTAGGGTTAGGGTTAGGGATGAAAGCACATAGGAGAAAGAGATATTCTTGAATAACTTTTTTTGTGAAGGTCGGAGAGACTTGCAAGTAGGCTCTACCCCCACTAAATAGGGTAGCGCGCATCGATCGGTACCATCTTTGAGCTTCTCCGACTTTCGGAAGGGTTAGGGTTAGGGTTAGGGATGAAAGCACATAGGAGAAAGAGATATTCTTGAATAACTTTTTTTGTGAAGGTCGGAGAGACTTGGAAAGTGGTTGCATCTGGACTAATTTGGGTCCTGCGGATCGATTGGTACCATCCCCGAGCTTGTACGACCTTCGGAAGAGGTCGACCGACGAAATTCCCCCAAATCTGAGGAGATATTCTTGAATAACTTTTTTTGTGAAGGTCGGAGAGACTTGCAAGTAGGCTCTACCCCCACTAAATGGGGTAGCGCGCATCGATCGGTACCATCCTTGAGCTTCTCCGACTTTCGGAAGGGTTAGGGTTAGGGTTAGGGATGAAAGCACATAGGAGAAAGAGATATTCTTGAATAACTTTTTTTGTGAAGGTCGGAGAGACTTGGAAAGTGGTTGCATCTGGACTAATTTGGGTCCTGCGGATCGATTGGTACCATCCCCGAGCTTGTACGACCTTCGGAAGAGGTCGACCGACGAAATTCCCCCAAATCTGAGGAGATATTCTTGAATTACTTTTTTTGTGAAGGTCGGAGAGACTTGCAAGTAGGCTCTACCCCCACTAAATGGGGTTGCGCGCATCGATCGGTACCATCCTTGAGCTTCTCCGACTTTCGGAAGGGTTAGGGTTAGGGTTAGGGATGAAAGCACATAGGAGAAAGAGATATTCTTGAATAACTTTTTTTGTGAAGGTCGGAGAGACTTGCAAGTAGGCTCTACCCCCACTAAATGGGGTAGCGCGCATCGATCGGTACCATCCTTGAGCTTCTCCGACTTTCAGAAGGGTTAGGGTTAGGGATGAAAGCACATAGGAGAAAGAGATATTCTTGAATAACTTTTTTTGTGAAGGTCGGAGAGACTTGCAAGTAGGCTCTACCCCCACTAAATGGGGTAGCGCGCATCGATCGGTACCATCCTTGAGCTTCTCCGACTTTCGGAAGGGTTAGGGTTAGGGATGAAAGCACATAGGAGAAAGAGATATTCTTGAATAACTTTTTTTGTGAAGGTCGGAGAGACTTGCAAGTAGGCTCTGCCCCCACTAAATGGGGTAGCGCGCATCGATCGGTACCATCCTTGAGCTTCTCCGACTTTCGGAAGGGTTAGGGTTAGGGTTAGGGATGAAAGCACATAGGAGAAAGAGATATTCTTGAATAACTTTTTTTGTGAAGGTCGGAGAGACTTGGAAAGTGGTTGCATCTGGACTAATTTGGGTCCTGCGGATTGATTGGTACCATCCCCGAGCTTGTACGACCTTCGGAAGAGGTCGACCGACGAAATTCCCCCAAATCTGAGGAGATATTCTTGAATAACTTTTTTTGTGAAGGTCGGAGAGACTTGCAAGTAGGCTCTACCCCCACTAAATGGGGTAGCGCACATCGATCGGTACCATCCTTGAGCTTCTCCGACTTTCGGAAGGGTTAGGGTTAGGGTTAGGGATGAAAGCACATAGGAGAAAGAGATATTCTTGAATAACTTTTTTTGTGAAGGTCGGAGAGACTTGCAAGTAGGCTCTACCCCCACTAAATGGGGTAGCGCGCATCGATCGGTACCATCCTTGAGCTTCTCCGACTTTCGGAAGGGTTAGGGTTAGGGTTAGGGATGAAAGCACATAGGAGAAAGAGATATTCTTGAATAACTTTTTTTGTGAAGGTCGGAGAGACTTGCAAGTAGGCTCTACCCCCACTAAATAGGGTAGCGCGCATCGATCGGTACCATCTTTGAGCTTCTCCGACTTTCGGAAGGGTTAGGGTTAGGGTTAGGGATGAAAGCACATAGGAGAAAGAGATATTCTTGAATAACTTTTTTTGTGAAGGTCGGAGAGACTTGGAAAGTGGTTGCATCTGGACTAATTTGGGTCCTGCGGATCGATTGGTACCATCCCCGAGCTTGTACGACCTTCGGAAGAGGTCGACCGACGAAATTCCCCCAAATCTGAGGAGATATTCTTGAATAACTTTTTTTGTGAAGGTCGGAGAGACTTGCAAGTAGGCTCTACCCCCACTAAATGGGGTAGCGCGCATCGATCGGTACCATCCTTGAGCTTCTCCGACTTTCGGAAGGGTTAGGGTTAGGGTTAGGGATGAAAGCACATAGGAGAAAGAGATATTCTTGAATAACTTTTTTTGTGAAGGTCGGAGAGACTTGGAAAGTGGTTGCATCTGGACTAATTTGGGTCCTGCGGATCGATTGGTACCATCCCCGAGCTTGTACGACCTTCGGAAGAGGTCGACCGACGAAATTCCCCCAAATCTGAGGAGATATTCTTGAATTACTTTTTTTGTGAAGGTCGGAGAGACTTGCAAGTAGGCTCTACCCCCACTAAATGGGGTTGCGCGCATCGATCGGTACCATCCTTGAGCTTCTCCGACTTTCGGAAGGGTTAGGGTTAGGGTTAGGGATGAAAGCACATAGGAGAAAGAGATATTCTTGAATAACTTTTTTTGTGAAGGTCGGAGAGACTTGCAAGTAGGCTCTACCCCCACTAAATGGGGTAGCGCGCATCGATCGGTACCATCCTTGAGCTTCTCCGACTTTCGGAAGGGTTAGGGTTAGGGATGAAAGCACATAGGAGAAAGAGATATTCTTGAATAACTTTTTTTGTGAAGGTCGGAGAGACTTGCAAGTAGGCTCTGCCCCCACTAAATGGGGTAGCGCGCATCGATCGGTACCATCCTTGAGCTTCTCCGACTTTCGGAAGGGTTAGGGTTAGGGTTAGGGATGAAAGCACATAGGAGAAAGAGATATTCTTGAATAACTTTTTTTGTGAAGGTCGGAGAGACTTGGAAAGTGGTTGCATCTGGACTAATTTGGGTCCTGCGGATCGATTGGTACCATCCCCGAGCTTGTACGACCTTCGGAAGAGGTCGACCGACGAAATTCCCCCAAATCTGAGGAGATATTCTTGAATAACTTTTTTTGTGAAGGTCGGAGAGACTTGCAAGTAGGCTCTACCCCCACTAAATGGGGTAGCGCGCATCGATCGGTACCATCCTTGAGCTTCTCCGACTTTCGGAAGGGTTAGGGTTAGGGATGAAAGCACATAGGAGAAAGAGATATTCTTGAATAACTTTTTTTGTGAAGGTCGGAGAGACTTGGAAAGTGGTTGCATCTGGACTAATTTGGGTCCTGCGGATCGATTGGTACCATCTCCGAGCTTGTACGACCTTCGGAAGAGGTCGACCGACGAAATTCCCCCAAATCTGAGGAGATATTCTTGAATAACTTTTTTTGTGAAGGTCGGAGAGACTTGCAAGTAGGCTCTACCCCCACTAAATGGGGTAGCGCGCATCGATCGGTACCATCTTTGAGCTTCTCCGACTTTCGGAAGGGTTAGGGTTAGGGTTAGGGATGAAAGCACATAGGAGAAAGAGATATTCTTGAATAACTTTTTTTGTGAAGGTCGGAGAGACTTGGAAAGTGGTTGCATCTGGACTAATTTGGGTCCTGCGGATCGATTGGTACCATCCCCGAGCTTGTACGACCTTCGGAAGAGGTCGACCGACGAAATTCCCCCAAATCTGAGGAGATATTCTTGAATAACTTTTTTTGTGAAGGTCGGAGAGACTTGCAAGTAGGCTCTACCCCCACTAAATGGGGTTGCGCGCATCGATCGGTACCATCCTTGAGCTTCTCCGACTTTCGGAAGGGTTAGGGTTAGGGTTAGGGATGAAAGCACATAGGAGAAAGAGATATTCTTGAATAACTTTTTTTGTGAAGGTCGGAGAGACTTGCAAGTAGGCTCTACCCCCACTAAATGGGGTAGCGCGCATCGATCGGTACCATCCTTGAGCTTCTCCGACTTTCGGAAGGGTTAGGGTTAGGGTTAGGGATGAAAGCACATAGGAGAAAGAGATATTCTTGAATAACTTTTTTTGTGAAGGTCGGAGAGACTTGGAAAGTGGTTGCATCTGGACTAATTTGGGTCCTGCGGATCGATTGGTACCATCCCCGAGCTTGTACGACCTTCGGAAGAGGTCGACCGACGAAATTCCCCCAAATCTGAGGAGATATTCTTGAATTACTTTTTTTGTGAAGGTCGGAGAGACTTGCAAGTAGGCTCTACCCCCACTAAATGGGGTTGCGCGCATCGATCGGTACCATCCTTGAGCTTCTCCGACTTTCGGAAGGGTTAGGGTTAGGGTTAGGGATGAAAGCACATAGGAGAAAGAGATATTCTTGAATAACTTTTTTTGTGAAGGTCGGAGAGACTTGCAAGTAGGCTCTACCCCCACTAAATGGGGTAGCGCGCATCGATCGGTACCATCCTTGAGCTTCTCCGACTTTCGGAAGGGTTAGGGTTAGGGTTAGGGATGAAAGCACATAGGAGAAAGAGATATTCTTGAATAACTTTTTTTGTGAAGGTCGGAGAGACTTGCAAGTAGGCTCTACCCCCACTAAATGGGGTAGCGCGCATCGATCGGTACCATCCTTGAGCTTCTCCGACTTTCGGAAGGGTTAGGGTTAGGGTTAGGGATGAAAGCACATAGGAGAAAGAGATATTCTTGAATAACTTTTTTTGTGAAGGTCGGAGAGACTTGCAAGTAGGCTCTACCCCCACTAAATGGGGTAGCGCGCATCGATCGGTACCATCCTTGAGCTTCTCCGACTTTCGGAAGGGTTAGGGTTAGGGTTAGGGATGAAAGCACATAGGAGAAAGAGATATTCTTGAATAACTTTTTTTGTGAAGGTCGGAGAGACTTGCAAGTAGGCTCTACCCCCACTAAATGGGGTAGCGCGCATCGATCGGTACCATCCTTGAGCTTCTCCGACTTTCGGAAGGGTTAGGGTTAGGGTTAGGGATGAAAGCACATAGGAGAAAGAGATATTCTTGAATAACTTTTTTTGTGAAGGTCGGAGAGACTTGGAAAGTGGTTGCATCTGGACTAATTTGGGTCCTGCGGATCGATTGGTACCATCCCCGAGCTTGTACGACCTTCGGAAGAGGTCGACCGACGAAATTCCCCCAAATCTGAGGAGATATTCTTGAATTACTTTTTTTGTGAAGGTCGGAGAGACTTGCAAGTAGGCTCTACCCCCACTAAATGGGGTTGCGCGCATCGATCGGTACCATCCTTGAGCTTCTCCGACTTTCGGAAGGGTTAGGGTTAGGGTTAGGGATGAAAGCACATAGGAGAAAGAGATATTCTTGAATAACTTTTTTTGTGAAAGTCGGAGAGACTTGCAAGTAGGCTCTACCCCCACTAAATGGGGTAGCGCGCATCGATCGGTACCATCCTTGAGCTTCTCCGACTTTCGGAAGGGTTAGGGTTAGGGTTAGGGATGAAAGCACATAGGAGAAAGAGATATTCTTGAATAACTTTTTTTGTGAAGGTCGGAGAGACTTGGAAAGTGGTTGCATCTGGACTAATTTGGGTCCTGCGGATCGATTGGTACCATCCCCGAGCTTGTACGACCTTCGGAAGAGGTCGACCGACGAAATTCCCCCAAATCTGAGGAGATATTCTTGAATTACTTTTTTTGTGAAGGTCGGAGAGACTTGCAAGTAGGCTCTACCCCCACTAAATGGGGTTGCGCGCATCGATCGGTACCATCCTTGAGCTTCTCCGACTTTCGGAAGGGTTAGGGTTAGGGTTAGGGATGAAAGCACATAGGAGAAAGAGATATTCTTGAATAACTTTTTTTGTGAAAGTCGGAGAGACTTGCAAGTAGGCTCTACCCCCACTAAATGGGGTAGCGCGCATCGATCGGTACCATCCTTGAGCTTCTCCGACTTTCGGAAGGGTTAGGGTTAGGGTTAGGGATGAAAGCACATAGGAGAAAGAGATATTCTTGAATAACTTTTTTTGTGAAGGTCGGAGAGACTTGCAAGTAGGCTCTACCCCCACTAAATGGGGTAGCGCGCATCGATCGGTACCATCCTTGAGCTTCTCCGACTTTCGGAAGGGTTAGGGTTAGGGTTAGGGATGAAAGCACATAGGAGAAAGAGATATTCTTGAATAACTTTTTTTGTGAAGGTCGGAGAGACTTGCAAGTAGGCTCTACCCCCACTAAATGGGGTAGCGCGCATCGATCGGTACCATCCTTGAGCTTCTCCGACTTTCGGAAGGGTTAGGGTTAGGGTTAGGGATGAAAGCACATAGGAGAAAGAGATATTCTTGAATAACTTTTTTTGTGAAGGTCGGAGAGACTTGCAAGTAGGCTCTACCCCCACTAAATGGGGTAGCGCGCATCGATCGGTACCATCCTTGAGCTTCTCCGACTTTCGGAAGGGTTAGGGTTAGGGTTAGGGATGAAAGCACATAGGAGAAAGAGATATTCTTGAATAACTTTTTTTGTGAAGGTCGGAGAGACTTGGAAAGTGGTTGCATCTGGACTAATTTGGGTCCTGCGGATCGATTGGTACCATCCCCGAGCTTGTACGACCTTCGGAAGAGGTCGACCGACGAAATTCCCCCAAATCTGAGGAGATATTCTTGAATAACTTTTTTTGTGAAGGTCGGAGAGACTTGCAAGTAGGCTCTACCCCCACTAAATGGGGTAGCGCGCATCGATCGGTACCATCCTTGAGCTTCTCCGACTTTCGGAAGGGTTAGGGTTAGGGTTAGGGATGAAAGCACATAGGAGAAAGAGATATTCTTGAATAACTTTTTTTGTGAAGGTCGGAGAGACTTGCAAGTAGGCTCTACCCCCACTAAATGGGGTAGCGCGCATCGATCGGTACCATCCTTGAGCTTCTCCGACTTTCGGAAGGGTTAGGGTTAGGGTTAGGGATGAAAGCACATAGGAGAAAGAGATATTCTTGAATAACTTTTTTTGTGAAGGTCGGAGAGACTTGCAAGTAGGCTCTACCCCCACTAAATGGGGTAGCGCGCATCGATCGGTACCATCCTTGAGCTTCTCCGACTTTCGGAAGGGTTAGGGTTAGGGTTAGGGATGAAAGCACATAGGAGAAAGAGATATTCTTGAATAACTTTTTTTGTGAAGGTCGGAGAGACTTGGAAAGTGGTTGCATCTGGACTAATTTGGGTCCTGCGGATCGATTGGTACCATCCCCGAGCTTGTACGACCTTCGGAAGAGGTCGACCGACGAAATTCCCCCAAATCTGAGGAGATATTCTTGAATTACTTTTTTTGTGAAGGTCGGAGAGACTTGCAAGTAGGCTCTACCCCCACTAAATGGGGTTGCGCGCATCGATCGGTACCATCCTTGAGCTTCTCCGACTTTCGGAAGGGTTAGGGTTAGGGTTAGGGATGAAAGCACATAGGAGAAAGAGATATTCTTGAATAACTTTTTTTGTGAAGGTCGGAGAGACTTGCAAGTAGGCTCTACCCCCACTAAATGGGGTAGCGCGCATCGATCGGTACCATCCTTGAGCTTCTCCGACTTTCGGAAGGGTTAGGGTTAGGGTTAGGGATGAAAGCACATAGGAGAAAGAGATATTCTTGAATAACTTTTTTTGTGAAGGTCGGAGAGACTTGCAAGTAGGCTCTACCCCCACTAAATGGGGTAACGCGCATCGATCGGTACCATCCTTGAGCTTCTCCGACTTTCGGAAGGGTTAGGGTTAGGGTTAGGGATGAAAGCACATAGGAGAAAGAGATATTCTTGAATAACTTTTTTTGTGAAGGTCGGAGAGACTTGCAAGTAGGCTCTACCCCCACTAAATGGGGTAGCGCGCATCGATCGGTACCATCCTTGAGCTTCTCCGACTTTCGGAAGGGTTAGGGTTAGGGTTAGGGATGAAAGCACATAGGAGAAAGAGATATTCTTGAATAACTTTTTTTGTGAAGGTCGGAGAGACTTGCAAGTAGGCTCTACCCCCACTAAATGGGGTAGCGCGCATCGATCGGTACCATCCTTGAGCTTCTCCGACTTTCGGAAGGGTTAGGGTTAGGGTTAGGGATGAAAGCACATAGGAGAAAGAGATATTCTTGAATAACTTTTTTTGTGAAGGTCGGAGAGACTTGGAAAGTGGTTGCATCTGGACTAATTTGGGTCCTGCGGATCGATTGGTACCATCCCCGAGCTTGTACGACCTTCGGAAGAGGTCGACCGACGAAATTCCCCCAAATCTGAGGAGATATTCTTGAATAACTTTTTTTGTGAAGGTCGGAGAGACTTGCAAGTAGGCTCTACCCCCACTAAATGGGGTAGCGCGCATCGATCGGTACCATCCTTGAGCTTCTCCGACTTTCGGAAGGGTTAGGGTTAGGGTTAGGGATGAAAGCACATAGGAGAAAGAGATATTCTTGAATAACTTTTTTTGTGAAGGTCGGAGAGACTTGCAAGTAGGCTCTACCCCCACTAAATGGGGTAGCGCGCATCGATCGGTACCATCCTTGAGCTTCTCCGACTTTCGGAAGGGTTAGGGTTAGGGTTAGGGATGAAAGCACATAGGAGAAAGAGATATTCTTGAATAACTTTTTTTGTGAAGGTCGGAGAGACTTGCAAGTAGGCTCTACCCCCACTAAATGGGGTAGCGCGCATCGATCGGTACCATCCTTGAGCTTCTCCGACTTTCGGAAGGGTTAGGGTTAGGGTTAGGGATGAAAGCACATAGGAGAAAGAGATATTCTTGAATAACTTTTTTTGTGAAGGTCGGAGAGACTTGGAAAGTGGTTGCATCTGGACTAATTTGGGTCCTGCGGATCGATTGGTACCATCCCCGAGCTTGTACGACCTTCGGAAGAGGTCGACCGACGAAATTCCCCCAAATCTGAGGAGATATTCTTGAATAACTTTTTTTGTGAAGGTCGGAGAGACTTGCAAGTAGGCTCTACCCCCACTAAATGGGGTAGCGCGCATCGATCGGTACCATCCTTGAGCTTCTCCGACTTTCGGAAGGGTTAGGGTTAGGGTTAGGGATGAAAGCACATAGGAGAAAGAGATATTCTTGAATAACTTTTTTTGTGAAGGTCGGAGAGACTTGCAAGTAGGCTCTACCCCCACTAAATGGGGTAGCGCGCATCGATCGGTACCATCCTTGAGCTTCTCCGACTTTCGGAAGGGTTAGGGTTAGGGTTAGGGATGAAAGCACATAGGAGAAAGAGATATTCTTGAATAACTTTTTTTGTGAAGGTCGGAGAGACTTGCAAGTAGGCTCTACTCCCACTAAATAGGGTAGCGCGCATCGATCGGTACCATCCTTGAGCTTCTCCGACTTTCGGAAGGGTTAGGGTTAGGGTTAGGGATGAAAGCACATAGGAGAAAGAGATATTCTTGAATAACTTTTTTTGTGAAGGTCGGAGAGACTTGGAAAGTGGTTGCATCTGGACTAATTTGGGTCCTGCGGATCGATTGGTACCATCCCCGAGCTTGTACGACCTTCGGAAGAGGTCGACCGACGAAATTCCCCCAAATCTGAGGAGATATTCTTGAATAACTTTTTTTGTGAAGGTCGGAGAGACTTGCAAGTAGGCTCTACCCCCACTAAATGGGGTAGCGCACATCGATCGGTACCATCCTTGAGCTTCTCCGACTTTCGGAAGGGTTAGGGTTAGGGTTAGGGATGAAAGCACATAGGAGAAAGAGATATTCTTGAATAACTTTTTTTGTGAAGGTCGGAGAGACTTGCAAGTAGGCTCTACCCCCACTAAATGGGGTAGCGCGCATCGATCGGTACCATCCTTGAGCTTCTCCGACTTTCGGAAGGGTTAGGGTTAGGGTTAGGGATGAAAGCACATAGGAGAAAGAGATATTCTTGAATAACTTTTTTTGTGAAGGTCGGAGAGACTTGCAAGTAGGCTCTACCCCCACTAAATAGGGTAGCGCGCATCGATCGGTACCATCCTTGAGCTTCTCCGACTTTCGGAAGGGTTAGGGTTAGGGTTAGGGATGAAAGCACATAGGAGAAAGAGATATTCTTGAATAACTTTTTTTGTGAAGGTCGGAGAGACTTGGAAAGTGGTTGCATCTGGACTAATTTGGGTCCTGCGGATCGATTGGTACCATCCCCGAGCTTGTACGACCTTCGGAAGAGGTCGACCGACGAAATTCCCCCAAATCTGAGGAGATATTCTTGAATAACTTTTTTTGTGAAGGTCGGAGAGACTTGCAAGTAGGCTCTACCCCCACTAAATGGGGTAGCGCGCATCGATCGGTACCATCCTTGAGCTTCTCCGACTTTCGGAAGGGTTAGGGTTAGGGTTAGGGATGAAAGCACATAGGAGAAAGAGATATTCTTGAATAACTTTTTTTGTGAAGGTCGGAGAGACTTGGAAAGTGGTTGCATCTGGACTAATTTGGGTCCTGCAGATCGATTGGTACCATCCCCGAGCTTGTACGACCTTCGGAAGAGGTCGACCGACGAAATTCCCCCAAATCTGAGGAGATATTCTTGAATAACTTTTTTTGTGAAGGTCGGAGAGACTTGCAAGTAGGCTCTACCCCCACTAAATGGGGTTGCGCGCATCGATCGGTACCATCCTTGAGCTTCTCCGACTTTCGGAAGGGTTAGGGTTAGGGTTAGGGATGAAAGCACATAGGAGAAAGAGATATTCTTGAATAACTTTTTTTGTGAAGGTCGGAAAGACTTGCAAGTAGGCTCTACCCCCACTAAATGGGGTAGCGCGCATCGATCGGTACCATCCTTGAGCTTCTCCGACTTTCGGAAGGGTTAGGGTTAGGGTTAGGGATGAAAGCACATAGGAGAAAGAGATATTCTTGAATAACTTTTTTTGTGAAGGTCGGAGAGACTTGCAAGTAGGCTCTACCCCCACTAAATGGGGTAGCGCGCATCGATCGGTACCATCCTTGAGCTTCTCCGACTTTCGGAAGGGTTAGGGTTAGGGTTAGGGATGAAAGCACATAGGAGAAAGAGATATTCTTGAATAACTTTTTTTGTGAAGGTCGGAGAGACTTGCAAGTAGGCTCTACCCCCACTAAATGGGGTAGCGCGCATCGATCGGTACCATCCTTGAGCTTCTCCGACTTTCGGAAGGGTTAGGGTTAGGGTTAGGGATGAAAGCACATAGGAGAAAGAGATATTCTTGAATAACTTTTTTTGTGAAGGTCGGAGAGACTTGGAAAGTGGTTGCATCTGGACTAATTTGGGTCCTGCGGATCGATTGGTACCATCCCCGAGCTTGTACGACCTTCGGAAGAGGTCGACCGACGAAATTCCCCCAAATCTGAGGAGATATTCTTGAATAACTTTTTTTGTGAAGGTCGGAGAGACTTGCAAGTAGGCTCTACCCCCACTAAATGGAGTAGCGCGCATCGATCGGTACCATCCTTGAGCTTCTCCGACTTTCGGAAGGGTTAGGGTTAGGGTTAGGGATGAAAGCACATAGGAGAAAGAGATATTCTTGAATAACTTTTTTTGTGAAGGTCGGAGAGACTTGCAAGTAGGCTCTACCCCCACTAAATGGGGTAGCGCGCATCGATCGGTACCATCCTTGAGCTTCTCCGACTTTCGGAAGGGTTAGGGTTAGGGTTAGGGATGAAAGCACATAGGAGAAAGAGATATTCTTGAATAACTTTTTTTGTGAAGGTCGGAGAGACTTGCAAGTAGGCTCTACCCCCACTAAATAGGGTAGCGCGCATCGATCGGTACCATCCTTGAGCTTCTCCGACTTTCGGAAGGGTTAGGGTTAGGGTTAGGGATGAAAGCACATAGGAGAAAGAGATATTCTTGAATAACTTTTTTTGTGAAGGTCGGAGAGACTTGGAAAGTGGTTGCATCTGGACTAATTTGGGTCCTGCAGATCGATTGGTACCATCCCCGAGCTTGTACGACCTTCGGAAGAGGTCGACCGACGAAATTCCCCCAAATCTGAGGAGATATTCTTGAATAACTTTTTTTGTGAAGGTCGGAGAGACTTGCAAGTAGGCTCTACCCCCACTAAATGGGGTAGCGCACATCGATCGGTACCATCCTTGAGCTTCTCCGACTTTCGGAAGGGTTAGGGTTAGGGATGAAAGCACATAGGAGAAAGAGATATTCTTGAATAACTTTTTTTGTGAAGGTCGGAGAGACTTGCAAGTAGGCTCTACCCCCACTAAATGGGGTAGCGCGCATCGATCGGTACCATCCTTGAGCTTCTCCGACTTTCGGAAGGGTTAGGGTTAGGGTTAGGGATGAAAGCACATAGGAGAAAGAGATATTCTTGAATAACTTTTTTTGTGAAGGTCGGAGAGACTTGCAAGTAGGCTCTACCCCCACTAAATAGGGTAGCGCACATCGATCGGTACCATCCTTGAGCTTCTCCGACTTTCGGAAGGGTTAGGGTTAGGGTTAGGGATGAAAGCACATAGGAGAAAGAGATATTCTTGAATAACTTTTTTTGTGAAGGTCGGAGAGACTTGGAAAGTGGTTGCATCTGGACTAATTTGGGTCCTGCGGATCGATTGGTACCATCCCCGAGCTTGTACGACCTTCGGAAGAGGTCGACCGACGAAATTCCCCCAAATCTGAGGAGATATTCTTGAATAACTTTTTTTGTGAAGGTCGGAGAGACTTGCAAGTAGGCTCTACCCCCACTAAATGGGGTAGCGCGCATCGATCGGTACCATCCTTGAGCTTCTCCGACTTTCGGAAGGGTTAGGGTTAGGGTTAGGGATGAAAGCACATAGGAGAAAGAGATATTCTTGAATAACTTTTTTTGTGAAGGTCGGAGAGACTTGGAAAGTGGTTGCATCTGGACTAATTTGGGTCCTGCGGATCGATTGGTACCATCCCCGAGCTTGTACGACCTTCGAAAGAGGTCGACCGACGAAATTCCCCCAAATCTGAGGAGATATTCTTGAATAACTTTTTTTGTGAAGGTCGGAGAGACTTGCAAGTAGGCTCTACCCCCACTAAATGGGGTAGCGCGCATCGATCGGTACCATCCTTGAGCTTCTCCGACTTTCGGAAGGGTTAGGGTTAGGGTTAGGGATGAAAGCACATAGGAGAAAGAGATATTCTTGAATAACTTTTTTTGTGAAGGTCGGAGAGACTTGGAAAGTGGTTGCATCTGGACTAATTTGGGTCCTGCGGATCGATTGGTACCATCCCCGAGCTTGTACGACCTTCGAAAGAGGTCGACCGACGAAATTCCCCCAAATCTGAGGAGATATTCTTGAATAACTTTTTTTGTGAAGGTCGGAGAGACTTGCAAGTAGGCTCTACCCCCACTAAATGGGGTTGCGCGCATCGATCGGTACCATCCTTGAGCTTCTCCGACTTTCGGAAGGGTTAGGGTTAGGGTTAGGGATGAAAGCACATAGGAGAAAGAGATATTCTTGAATAACTTTTTTTGTGAAGGTCGGAGAGACTTGCAAGTAGGCTCTACCCCCACTAAATGGGGTAGCGCGCATCGATCGGTACCATCCTTGAGCTTCTCCGACTTTCGGAAGGGTTAGGGTTAGGGTTAGGGATGAAAGCACATAGGAGAAAGAGATATTCTTGAATAACTTTTTTTGTGAAGGTCGGAGAGACTTGGAAAGTGGTTGCATCTGGACTAATTTGGGTCCTGCGGATCGATTGGTACCATCCCCGAGCTTGTACGACCTTCGGAAGAGGTCGACCGACGAAATTCCCCCAAATCTGAGGAGATATTCTTGAATTACTTTTTTTGTGAAGGTCGGAGAGACTTGCAAGTAGGCTCTACCCCCACTAAATGGGGTTGCGCGCATCGATCGGTACCATCCTTGAGCTTCTCCGACTTTCGGAAGGGTTAGGGTTAGGGTTAGGGATGAAAGCACATAGGAGAAAGAGATATTCTTGAATAACTTTTTTTGTGAAGGTCGGAGAGACTTGCAAGTAGGCTCTACCCCCACTAAATGGGGTAGCGCGCATCGATCGGTACCATCCTTGAGCTTCTCCGACTTTCAGAAGGGTTAGGGTTAGGGTTAGGGATGAAAGCACATAGGAGAAAGAGATATTCTTGAATAACTTTTTTTGTGAAGGTCGGAGAGACTTGCAAGTAGGCTCTACCCCCACTAAATGGGGTAGCGCGCATCGATCGGTACCATCCTTGAGCTTCTCCGACTTTCGGAAGGGTTAGGGTTAGGGTTAGGGATGAAAGCACATAGGAGAAAGAGATATTCTTGAATAACTTTTTTTGTGAAGGTCGGAGAGACTTGCAAGTAGGCTCTGCCCCCACTAAATGGGGTAGCGCGCATCGATCGGTACCATCCTTGAGCTTCTCCGACTTTCGGAAGGGTTAGGGTTAGGGTTAGGGATGAAAGCACATAGGAGAAAGAGATATTCTTGAATAACTTTTTTTGTGAAGGTCGGAGAGACTTGGAAAGTGGTTGCATCTGGACTAATTTGGGTCCTGCGGATCGATTGGTACCAACCCCGAGCTTGTACGACCTTCGGAAGAGGTCGACCGACGAAATTCCCCCAAATCTGAGGAGATATTCTTGATTAACTTTTTTTGTGAAGGTCGGAGAGACTTGCAAGTAGGCTCTACCCCCACTAAATGGGGTAGCGCGCATCGATCGGTACCATCCTTGAGCTTCTCCGACTTTCGGAAGGGTTAGGGTTAGGGTTAGGGATGAAAGCACATAGGAGAAAGAGATATTCTTGAATAACTTTTTTTGTGAAGGTCGGAGAGACTTGGAAAGTGGTTGCATCTGGACTAATTTGGGTCCTGCGGATCGATTGGTACCATCTCCGAGCTTGTACGACCTTCGGAAGAGGTCGACCGACGAAATTCCCCCAAATCTGAGGAGATATTCTTGAATAACTTTTTTTGTGAAGGTCGGAGAGACTTGCAAGTAGGCTCTACCCCCACTAAATGGGGTAGCGCGCATCGATCGGTACCATCCTTGAGCTTCTCCGACTTTCGGAAGGGTTAGGGTTAGGGTTAGGGATGAAAGCACATAGGAGAAAGAGATATTCTTGAATAACTTTTTTTGTGAAGGTCGGAGAGACTTGGAAAGTGGTTGCATCTGGACTAATTTGGGTCCTGCGGATCGATTGGTACCATCCCCGAGCTTGTACGACCTTCGGAAGAGGTCGACCGACGAAATTCCCCCAAATCTGAGGAGATATTCTTGAATAACTTTTTTTGTGAAGGTCGGAGAGACTTGCAAGTAGGCTCTACCCCCACTAAATGGGGTTGCGCGCATCGATCGGTACCATCCTTGAGCTTCTCCGACTTTCGGAAGGGTTAGGGTTAGGGTTAGGGATGAAAGCACATAGGAGAAAGAGATATTCTTGAATAACTTTTTTTGTGAAGGTCGGAGAGACTTGCAAGTAGGCTCTACCCCCACTAAATGGGGTAGCGCGCATCGATCGGTACCATCCTTGAGCTTCTCCGACTTTCGGAAGGGTTAGGGTTAGGGTTAGGGATGAAAGCACATAGGAGAAAGAGATATTCTTGAATAACTTTTTTTGTGAAGGTCGGAGAGACTTGGAAAGTGGTTGCATCTGGACTAATTTGGGTCCTGCGGATCGATTGGTACCATCCCCGAGCTTGTACGACCTTCGGAAGAGGTCGACCGACGAAATTCCCCCAAATCTGAGGAGATATTCTTGAATTACTTTTTTTGTGAAGGTCGGAGAGACTTGCAAGTAGGCTCTACCCCCACTAAATGGGGTTGCGCGCATCGATCGGTACCATCCTTGAGCTTCTCCGACTTTCGGAAGGGTTAGGGTTAGGGTTAGGGATGAAAGCACATAGGAGAAAGAGATATTCTTGAATAACTTTTTTTGTGAAGGTCGGAGAGACTTGCAAGTAGGCTCTACCCCCACTAAATGGGGTAGCGCGCATCGATCGGTACCATCCTTGAGCTTCTCCGACTTTCGGAAGGGTTAGGGTTAGGGTTAGGGATGAAAGCACATAGGAGAAAGAGATATTCTTGAATAACTTTTTTTGTGAAGGTCGGAGAGACTTGGAAAGTGGTTGCATCTGGACTAATTTGGGTCCTGCGGATCGATTGGTACCATCCCCGAGCTTGTACGACCTTCGGAAGAGGTCGACCGACGAAATTCCCCCAAATCTGAGGAGATATTCTTGAATTACTTTTTTTGTGAAGGTCGGAGAGACTTGCAAGTAGGCTCTACCCCCACTAAATGGGGTTGCGCGCATCGATCGGTACCATCCTTGAGCTTCTCCGACTTTCGGAAGGGTTAGGGTTAGGGATGAAAGCACATAGGAGAAAGAGATATTCTTGAATAACTTTTTTTGTGAAGGTCGGAGAGACTTGCAAGTAGGCTCTACCCCCACTAAATGGGGTAGCGCGCATCGATCGGTACCATCCTTGAGCTTCTCCGACTTTCGGAAGGGTTAGGGTTAGGGTTAGGGATGAAAGCACATAGGAGAAAGAGATATTCTTGAATAACTTTTTTTGTGAAGGTCGGAGAGACTTGCAAGTAGGCTCTACCCCCACTAAATGGGGTAGCGCGCATCGATCGGTACCATCCTTGAGCTTCTCCGACTTTCGGAAGGGTTAGGGTTAGGGTTAGGGATGAAAGCACATAGGAGAAAGAGATATTCTTGAATAACTTTTTTTGTGAAGGTCGGAGAGACTTGCAAGTAGGCTCTACCCCCACTAAATGGGGTAGCGCGCATCGATCGGTACCATCCTTGAGCTTCTCCGACTTTTGGAAGGGTTAGGGTTAGGGTTAGGGATGAAAGCACATAGGAGAAAGAGATATTCTTGAATAACTTTTTTTGTGAAGGTCGGAGAGACTTGCAAGTAGGCTCTACCCCCACTAAATGGGGTAGCGCGCATCGATCGGTACCATCCTTGAGCTTCTCCGACTTTCGGAAGGGTTAGGGTTAGGGTTAGGGATGAAAGCACATAGGAGAAAGAGATATTCTTGAATAACTTTTTTTGTGAAGGTCGGAGAGACTTGGAAAGTGGTTGCATCTGGACTAATTTGGGTCCTGCGGATCGATTGGTACCATCCCCGAGCTTGTACGACCTTCGGAAGAGGTCGACCGACGAAATTCCCCCAAATCTGAGGAGATATTCTTGAATTACTTTTTTTGTGAAGGTCGGAGAGACTTGCAAGTAGGCTCTACCCCCACTAAATGGGGTTGCGCGCATCGATCGGTACCATCCTTGAGCTTCTCCGACTTTCGGAAGGGTTAGGGTTAGGGTTAGGGATGAAAGCACATAGGAGAAAGAGATATTCTTGAATAACTTTTTTTGTGAAGGTCGGAGAGACTTGCAAGTAGGCTCTACCCCCACTAAATGGGGTAGCGCGCATCGATCGGTACCATCCTTGAGCTTCTCCGACTTTCGGAAGGGTTAGGGTTAGGGTTAGGGATGAAAGCACATAGGAGAAAGAGATATTCTTGAATAACTTTTTTTGTGAAGGTCGGAGAGACTTGGAAAGTGGTTGCATCTGGACTAATTTGGGTCCTGCGGATCGATTGGTACCATCCCCGAGCTTGTACGACCTTCGGAAGAGGTCGACCGACGAAATTCCCCCAAATCTGAGGAGATATTCTTGAATTACTTTTTTTGTGAAGGTCGGAGAGACTTGCAAGTAGGCTCTACCCCCACTAAATGGGGTTGCGCGCATCGATCGGTACCATCCTTGAGCTTCTCCGACTTTCGGAAGGGTTAGGGTTAGGGTTAGGGATGAAAGCACATAGGAGAAAGAGATATTCTTGAATAACTTTTTTTGTGAAGGTCGGAGAGACTTGCAAGTAGGCTCTACCCCCACTAAATGGGGTAGCGCGCATCGATCGGTACCATCCTTGAGCTTCTCCGACTTTCGGAAGGGTTAGGGTTAGGGTTAGGGATGAAAGCACATAGGAGAAAGAGATATTCTTGAATAACTTTTTTTGTGAAGGTCGGAGAGACTTGCAAGTAGGCTCTACCCCCACTAAATGGGGTAGCGCGCATCGATCGGTACCATCCTTGAGCTTCTCCGACTTTCGGAAGGGTTAGGGTTAGGGTTAGGGATGAAAGCACATAGGAGAAAGAGATATTCTTGAATAACTTTTTTTGTGAAGGTCGGAGAGACTTGCAAGTAGGCTCTACCCCCACTAAATGGGGTAGCGCGCATCGATCGGTACCATCCTTGAGCTTCTCCGACTTTCGGAAGGGTTAGGGTTAGGGTTAGGGATGAAAGCACATAGGAGAAAGAGATATTCTTGAATAACTTTTTTTGTGAAGGTCGGAGAGACTTGCAAGTAGGCTCTACCCCCACTAAATGGGGTAGCGCGCATCGATCGGTACCATCGTTGAGCTTCTCCGACTTTCGGAAGGGTTAGGGTTAGGGTTAGGGATGAAAGCACATAGGAGAAAGAGATATTCTTGAATAACTTTTTTTGTGAAGGTCGGAGAGACTTGGAAAGTGGTTGCATCTGGACTAATTTGGGTCCTGCGGATCGATTGGTACCATCCCCGAGCTTGTACGACCTTCGGAAGAGGTCGACCGACGAAATTCCCCCAAATCTGAGGAGATATTCTTGAATAACTTTTTTTGTGAAGGTCGGAGAGACTTGCAAGTAGGCTCTACCCCCACTAAATGGGGTAGCGCGCATCGATCGGTACCATCCTTGAGCTTCTCCGACTTTCGGAAGGGTTAGGGTTAGGGTTAGGGATGAAAGCACATAGGAGAAAGAGATATTCTTGAATAACTTTTTTTGTGAAGGTCGGAGAGACTTGCAAGTAGGCTCTACCCCCACTAAATGGGGTAGCGCGCATCGATCGGTACCATCCTTGAGCTTCTCCGACTTTCGGAAGGGTTAGGGTTAGGGTTAGGGATGAAAGCACATAGGAGAAAGAGATATTCTTGAATAACTTTTTTTGTGAAGGTCGGAGAGACTTGCAAGTAGGCTCTACCCCCACTAAATAGGGTAGCGCGCATCGATCGGTACCATCCTTGAGCTTCTCCGACTTTCGGAAGGGTTAGGGTTAGGGTTAGGGATGAAAGCACATAGGAGAAAGAGATATTCTTGAATAACTTTTTTTGTGAAGGTCGGAGAGACTTGGAAAGTGGTTGCATCTGGACTAATTTGGGTCCTGCGGATCGATTGGTACCATCCCCGAGCTTGTACGACCTTCGGAAGAGGTCGACCGACGAAATTCCCCCAAATCTGAGGAGATATTCTTGAATAACTTTTTTTGTGAAGGTCGGAGAGACTTGCAAGTAGGCTCTACCCCCACTAAATGGGGTAGCGCGCATCGATCGGTACCATCCTTGAGCTTCTCCGACTTTCGGAAGGGTTAGGGTTAGGGTTAGGGATGAAAGCACATAGGAGAAAGAGATATTCTTGAATAACTTTTTTTTTGAAGGTCGGAGAGACTTGCAAGTAGGCTCTACCCCCACTAAATGGGGTAGCGCGCATCGATCGGTACCATCCTTGAGCTTCTCCGACTTTCGGAAGGGTTAGGGTTAGGGTTAGGGATGAAAGCACATAGGAGAAAGAGATATTCTTGAATAACTTTTTTTGTGAAGGTCGGAGAGACTTGCAAGTAGGCTCTACCCCCACTAAATAGGGTAGCGCGCATCGATCGGTACCATCCTTGAGCTTCTCCGACTTTCGGAAGGGTTAGGGTTAGGGTTAGGGATGAAAGCACATAGGAGAAAGAGATATTCTTGAATAACTTTTTTTGTGAAGGTCGGAGAGACTTGGAAAGTGGTTGCATCTGGACTAATTTGGGTCCTGCGGATCGATTGGTACCATCCCCGAGCTTGTACGACCTTCGGAAGAGGTCGACCGACGAAATTCCCCCAAATCTGAGGAGATATTCTTGAATAACTTTTTTTGTGAAGGTCGGAGAGACTTGCAAGTAGGCTCTACCCCCACTAAATGGGGTAGCGCACATCGATCGGTACCATCCTTGAGCTTCTCCGACTTTCGGAAGGGTTAGGGTTAGGGTTAGGGATGAAAGCACATAGGAGAAAGAGATATTCTTGAATAACTTTTTTTGTGAAGGTCGGAGAGACTTGCAAGTAGGCTCTACCCCCACTAAATGGGGTAGCGCGCATCGATCGGTACCATCCTTGAGCTTCTCCGACTTTCGGAAGGGTTAGGGTTAGGGTTAGGGATGAAAGCACATAGGAGAAAGAGATATTCTTGAATAACTTTTTTTGTGAAGGTCGGAGAGACTTGCAAGTAGGCTCTACCCCCACTAAATAGGGTAGCGCGCATCGATCGGTACCATCCTTGAGCTTCTCCGACTTTCGGAAGGGTTAGGGTTAGGGTTAGGGATGAAAGCACATAGGAGAAAGAGATATTCTTGAATAACTTTTTTTGTGAAGGTCGGAGAGACTTGGAAAGTGGTTGCATCTGGACTAATTTGGGTCCTGCGGATCGATTGGTACCATCCCCGAGCTTGTACGACCTTCGGAAGAGGTCGACCGACGAAATTCCCCCAAATCTGAGGAGATATTCTTGAATAACTTTTTTTGTGAAGGTCGGAGAGACTTGCAAGTAGGCTCTACCCCCACTAAATGGGGTAGCGCACATCGATCGGTACCATCCTTGAGCTTCTCCGACTTTCGGAAGGGTTAGGGTTAGGGTTAGGGATGAAAGCACATAGGAGAAAGAGATATTCTTGAATAACTTTTTTTGTGAAGGTCGGAGAGACTTGCAAGTAGGCTCTACCCCCACTAAATGGGGTAGCGCGCATCGATCGGTACCATCCTTGAGCTTCTCCGACTTTCGGAAGGGTTAGGGTTAGGGTTAGGGATGAAAGCACATAGGAGAAAGAGATATTCTTGAATAACTTTTTTTGTGAAGGTCGGAGAGACTTGCAAGTAGGCTCTACCCCCACTAAATGGGGTAGCGCACATCGATCGGTACCATCCTTGAGCTTCTCCGACTTTCGGAAGGGTTAGGGTTAGGGTTAGGGATGAAAGCACATAGGAGAAAGAGATATTCTTGAATAACTTTTTTTGTGAAGGTCGGAGAGACTTGCAAGTAGGCTCTACCCCCACTAAATGGGGTAGCGCGCATCGATCGGTACCATCCTTGAGCTTCTCCGACTTTCGGAAGGGTTAGGGTTAGGGTTAGGGATGAAAGCACATAGGAGAAAGAGATATTCTTGAATAACTTTTTTTGTGAAGGTCGGAGAGACTTGGAAAGTGGTTGCATCTGGACTAATTTGGGTCCTGCGGATCGATTGGTACCATCCCCGAGCTTGTACGACCTTCGGAAGAGGTCGACCGACGAAATTCCCCCAAATCTGAGGAGATATTCTTGAATTACTTTTTTTGTGAAGGTCGGAGAGACTTGCAAGTAGGCTCTACCCCCACTAAATGGGGTTGCGCGCATCGATCGGTACCATCCTTGAGCTTCTCCGACTTTCGGAAGGGTTAGGGTTAGGGTTAGGGATGAAAGCACATAGGAGAAAGAGATATTCTTGAATAACTTTTTTTGTGAAGGTCGGAGAGACTTGCAAGTAGGCTCTACCCCCACTAAATGGGGTAGCGCGCATCGATCGGTACCATCCTTGAGCTTCTCCGACTTTCGGAAGGGTTAGGGTTAGGGTTAGGGATGAAAGCACATAGGAGAAAGAGATATTCTTGAATAACTTTTTTTGTGAAGGTCGGAGAGACTTGCAAGTAGGCTCTACCCCCACTAAATGGGGTAGCGCGCATCGATCGGTACCATCCTTGAGCTTCTCCGACTTTCGGAAGGGTTAGGGTTAGGGTTAGGGATGAAAGCACATAGGAGAAAGAGATATTCTTGAATAACTTTTTTTGTGAAGGTCGGAGAGACTTGCAAGTAGGCTCTACCCCCACTAAATGGGGTAGCGCGCATCGATCGGTACCATCCTTGAGCTTCTCCGACTTTCGGAAGGGTTAGGGTTAGGGTTAGGGATGAAAGCACATAGGAGAAAGAGATATTCTTGAATAACTTTTTTTGTGAAGGTCGGAGAGACTTGCAAGTAGGCTCTACCCCCACTAAATGGGGTAGCGCGCATCGATCGGTACCATCCTTGAGCTTCTCCGACTTTCGGAAGGGTTAGGGTTAGGGTTAGGGATGAAAGCACATAGGAGAAAGAGATATTCTTGAATAACTTTTTTTGTGAAGGTCGGAGAGACTTGGAAAGTGGTTGCATCTGGACTAATTTGGGTCCTGCGGATCGATTGGTACCATCCCCGAGCTTGTACGACCTTCGGAAGAGGTCGACCGACGAAATTCCCCCAAATCTGAGGAGATATTCTTGAATAACTTTTTTTGTGAAGGTCGGAGAGACTTGCAAGTAGGCTCTACCCCCACTAAATGGGGTAGCGCGCATCGATCGGTACCATCCTTGAGCTTCTCCGACTTTCGGAAGGGTTAGGGTTAGGGTTAGGGATGAAAGCACATAGGAGAAAGAGATATTCTTGAATAACTTTTTTTGTGAAGGTCGGAGAGACTTGCAAGTAGGCTCTACCCCCACTAAATGGGGTAGCGCGCATCGATCGGTACCATCCTTGAGCTTCTCCGACTTTCGGAAGGGTTAGGGTTAGGGTTAGGGATGAAAGCACATAGGAGAAAGAGATATTCTTGAATAACTTTTTTTGTGAAGGTCGGAGAGACTTGCAAGTAGGCTCTACCCCCACTAAATAGGGTAGCGCGCATCGATCGGTACCATCCTTGAGCTTCTCCGACTTTCGGAAGGGTTAGGGTTAGGGTTAGGGATGAAAGCACATAGGAGAAAGAGATATTCTTGAATAACTTTTTTTTTGAAGGTCGGAGAGACTTGGAAAGTGGTTGCATCTGGACTAATTTGGGTCCTGCGGATCGATTGGTACCATCCCCGAGCTTGTACGACCTTCGAAAGAGGTCGACCGACGAAATTCCCCCAAATCTGAGGAGATATTCTTGAATAACTTTTTTTGTGAAGGTCGGAGAGACTTGCAAGTAGGCTCTACCCCCACTAAATGGGGTAGCGCACATCGATCGGTACCATCCTTGAGCTTCTCCGACTTTCGGAAGGGTTAGGGTTAGGGTTAGGGATGAAAGCACATAGGAGAAAGAGATATTCTTGAATAACTTTTTTTGTGAAGGTCGGAGAGACTTGCAAGTAGGCTCTACCCCCACTAAATGGGGTAGCGCGCATCGATCGGTACCATCCTTGAGCTTCTCCGACTTTCGGAAGGGTTAGGGTTAGGGTTAGGGATGAAAGCACATAGGAGAAAGAGATATTCTTGAATAACTTTTTTTGTGAAGGTCGGAGAGACTTGCAAGTAGGCTCTACCCCCACTAAATAGGGTAGCGCGCATCGATCGGTACCATCCTTGAGCTTCTCCGACTTTCGGAAGGGTTAGGGTTAGGGTTAGGGATGAAAGCACATAGGAGAAAGAGATATTCTTGAATAACTTTTTTTGTGAAGGTCGGAGAGACTTGGAAAGTGGTTGCATCTGGACTAATTTGGGTCCTGCGGATCGATTGGTACCATCCCCGAGCTTGTACGACCTTCGGAAGAGGTCGACCGACGAAATTCCCCCAAATCTGAGGAGATATTCTTGAATAACTTTTTTTGTGAAGGTCGGAGAGACTTGCAAGTAGGCTCTACCCCCACTAAATGGGGTAGCGCACATCGATCGGTACCATCCTTGAGCTTCTCCGACTTTCGGAAGGGTTAGGGTTAGGGTTAGGGATGAAAGCACATAGGAGAAAGAGATATTCTTGAATAACTTTTTTTGTGAAGGTCGGAGAGACTTGCAAGTAGGCTCTACCCCCACTAAATGGGGTAGCGCGCATCGATCGGTACCATCCTTGAGCTTCTCCGACTTTCGGAAGGGTTAGGGTTAGGGATGAAAGCACATAGGAGAAAGAGATATTCTTGAATAACTTTTTTTGTGAAGGTCGGAGAGACTTGCAAGTAGGCTCTACCCCCACTAAATGGGGTAGCGCACATCGATCGGTACCATCCTTGAGCTTCTCCGACTTTCGGAAGGGTTAGGGTTAGGGTTAGGGATGAAAGCACATAGGAGAAAGAGATATTCTTGAATAACTTTTTTTGTGAAGGTCGGAGAGACTTGCAAGTAGGCTCTACCCCCACTAAATGGGGTAGCGCGCATCGATCGGTACCATCCTTGAGCTTTACCGACTTTCGGAAGGGTTAGGGTTAGGGTTAGGGATGAAAGCACATAGGAGAAAGAGATATTCTTGAATAACTTTTTTTGTGAAGGTCGGAGAGACTTGGAAAGTGGTTGCATCTGGACTAATTTGGGTCCTGCGGATCGATTGGTACCATCCCCGAGCTTGTACGACCTTCGGAAGAGGTCGACCGACGAAATTCCCCCAAATCTGAGGAGATATTCTTGAATTACTTTTTTTGTGAAGGTCGGAGAGACTTGCAAGTAGGCTCTACCCCCACTAAATGGGGTTGCGCGCATCGATCGGTACCATCCTTGAGCTTCTCCGACTTTCGGAAGGGTTAGGGTTAGGGTTAGGGATGAAAGCACATAGGAGAAAGAGATATTCTTGAATAACTTTTTTTGTGAAGGTCGGAGAGACTTGCAAGTAGGCTCTACCCCCACTAAATGGGGTAGCACGCATCGATCGGTACCATCCTTGAGCTTCTCCGACTTTCGGAAGGGTTAGGGTTAGGGTTAGGGATGAAAGCACATAGGAGAAAGAGATATTCTTGAATAACTTTTTTTGTGAAGGTCGGAGAGACTTGCAAGTAGGCTCTACCCCGACTAAATGGGGTAGCGCGCATCGATCGGTACCATCCTTGAGCTTCTCCGACTTTCGGAAGGGTTAGGGTTAGGGTTAGGGATGAAAGCACATAGGAGAAAGAGATATTCTTGAATAACTTTTTTTGTGAAGGTCGGAGAGACTTGCAAGTAGGCTCTACCCCCACTAAATGGGGTAGCGCGCATCGATCGGTACCATCCTTGAGCTTCTCCGACTTTCGGAAGGGTTAGGGTTAGGGTTAGGGATGAAAGCACATAGGAGAAAGAGATATTCTTGAATAACTTTTTTTGTGAAGGTCGGAGAGACTTGCAAGTAGGCTCTACCCCCACTAAATGGGGTAGCGCGCATCGATCGGTACCATCCTTGAGCTTCTCCGACTTTCGGAAGGGTTAGGGTTAGGGTTAGGGATGAAAGCACATAGGAGAAAGAGATATTCTTGAATAACTTTTTTTGTGAAGGTCGGAGAGACTTGGAAAGTGGTTGCATCTGGACTAATTTGGGTCCTGCGGATCGATTGGTACCATCCCCGAGCTTGTACGACCTTCGGAAGAGGTCGACCGACGAAATTCCCCCAAATCTGAGGAGATATTCTTGAATAACTTTTTTTGTGAAGGTCGGAGAGACTTGCAAGTAGGCTCTACCCCCACTAAATGGGGTAGCGCGCATCGATCGGTACCATCCTTGAGCTTCTCCGACTTTCGGAAGGGTTAGGGTTAGGGTTAGGGATGAAAGCACATAGGAGAAAGAGATATTCTTGAATAACTTTTTTTGTGAAGGTCGGAGAGACTTGCAAGTAGGCTCTACCCCCACTAAATGGGGTAGCGCGCATCGATCGGTACCATCCTTGAGCTTCTCCGACTTTCGGAAGGGTTAGGGTTAGGGTTAGGGATGAAAGCACATAGGAGAAAGAGATATTCTTGAATAACTTTTTTTGTGAAGGTCGGAGAGACTTGCAAGTAGGCTCTACCCCCACTAAATAGGGTAGCGCGCATCGATCGGTACCATCCTTGAGCTTCTCCGACTTTCGGAAGGGTTAGGGTTAGGGTTAGGGATGAAAGCACATAGGAGAAAGAGATATTCTTGAATAACTTTTTTTGTGAAGGTCGGAGAGACTTGGAAAGTGGTTGCATCTGGACTAATTTGGGTCCTGCGGATCGATTGGTACCATCCCCGAGCTTGTAAGACCTTCGGAAGAGGTCGACCGACGAAATTCCCCCAAATCTGAGGAGATATTCTTGAATAACTTTTTTTGTGAAGGTCGGAGAGACTTGCAAGTAGGCTCTACCCCCACTAAATGGGGTAGCGCACATCGATCGGTACCATCCTTGAGCTTCTCCGACTTTCGGAAGGGTTAGGGTTAGGGTTAGGGATGAAAGCACATAGGAGAAAGAGATATTCTTGAATAACTTTTTTTGTGAAGGTCGGAGAGACTTGCAAGTAGGCTCTACCCCCACTAAATGGGGTAGCGCACATCGATCGGTACCATCCTTGAGCTTCTCCGACTTTCGGAAGGGTTAGGGTTAGGGTTAGGGATGAAAGCACATAGGAGAAAGAGATATTCTTGAATAACTTTTTTTGTGAAGGTCGGAGAGACTTGCAAGTAGGCTCTACCCCCACTAAATAGGGTAGCGCGCATCGATCGGTACCATCCTTGAGCTTCTCCGACTTTCGGAAGGGTTAGGGTTAGAGTTAGGGATGAAAGCACATAGGAGAAAGAGATATTCTTGAATAACTTTTTTTGTGAAGGTCGGAGAGACTTGGAAAGTGGTTGCATCTGGACTAATTTGGGTCCTGCGGATCGATTGGTACCATCCCCGAGCTTGTACGACCTTCGGAAGAGGTCGACCGACGAAATTCCCCCAAATCTGAGGAGATATTCTTGAATAACTTTTTTTGTGAAGGTCGGAGAGACTTGCAAGTAGGCTCTACCCCCACTAAATGGGGTAGCGCACATCGATCGGTACCATCCTTGAGCTTCTCCGACTTTCGGAAGGGTTAGGGTTAGGGTTAGGGATGAAAGCACATAGGAGAAAGAGATATTCTTGAATAACTTTTTTTGTGAAGGTCGGAGAGACTTGCAAGTAGGCTCTACCCCCACTAAATGGGGTAGCGCGCATCGATCGGTACCATCCTTGAGCTTCTCCGACTTTTGGAAGGGTTAGGGTTAGGGTTAGGGATGAAAGCACATAGGAGAAAGAGATATTCTTGAATAACTTTTTTTGTGAAGGTCGGAGAGACTTGCAAGTAGGCTCTACCCCCACTAAATGGGGTAGCGCGCATCGATCGGTACCATCCTTGAGCTTCTCCGACTTTCGGAAGGGTTAGGGTTAGGGTTAGGGATGAAAGCACATAGGAGAAAGAGATATTCTTGAATAACTTTTTTTGTGAAGGTCGGAGAGACTTGCAAGTAGGCTCTACCCCCACTAAATGGGGTAGCGCGCATCGATCGGTACCATCCTTGAGCTTCTCCGACTTTCGGAAGGGTTAGGGTTAGGGTTAGGGATGAAAGCACATAGGAGAAAGAGATATTCTTGAATAACTTTTTTTGTGAAGGTCGGAGAGACTTGCAAGTAGGCTCTACCCCCACTAAATGGGGTAGCGCGCATCGATCGGTACCATCTTTGAGCTTCTCCGACTTTCGGAAGGGTTAGGGTTAGGGTTAGGGATGAAAGCACATAGGAGAAAGAGATATTCTTGAATAACTTTTTTTGTGAAGGTCGGAGAGACTTGGAAAGTGGTTGCATCTGGACTAATTTGGGTCCTGCGGATCGATTGGTACCATCCCCGAGCTTGTACGACCTTCGGAAGAGGTCGACCGACGAAATTCCCCCAAATCTGAGGAGATATTCTTGAATAACTTTTTTTGTGAAGGTCGGAGAGACTTGCAAGTAGGCTCTACCCCCACTAAATGGGGTAGCGCACATCGATCGGTACCATCCTTGAGCTTCTCCGACTTTCGGAAGGGTTAGGGTTAGGGTTAGGGATGAAAGCACATAGGAGAAAGAGATATTCTTGAATAACTTTTTTTGTGAAGGTCGGAGAGACTTGCAAGTAGGCTCTACCCCCACTAAATGGGGTAGCGCGCATCGATCGGTACCATCCTTGAGCTTCTCCGACTTTCGGAAGGGTTAGGGTTAGGGTTAGGGATGAAAGCACATAGGAGAAAGAGATATTCTTGAATAACTTTTTTTGTGAAGGTCGGAGAGACTTGCAAGTAGGCTCTACCCCCACTAAATGGGGTAGCGCGCATCGATCGGTACCATCCTTGAGCTTCTCCGACTTTCGGAAGGGTTAGGGTTAGGGTTAGGGATGAAAGCACATAGGAGAAAGAGATATTCTTGAATAACTTTTTTTGTGAAGGTCGGAGAGACTTGCAAGTAGGCTCTACCCCCACTAAATGGGGTAGCGCGCATCGATCGGTACCATTTTTGAGCTTCTCCGACTTTCGGAAGGGTTAGGGTTAGGGTTAGGGATGAAAGCACATAGGAGAAAGAGATATTCTTGAATAACTTTTTTTGTGAAGGTCGGAGAGACTTGGAAAGTGGTTGCATCTGGACTAATTTGGGTCCTGCGGATCGATTGGTACCATCCCCGAGCTTGTACGACCTTCGAAAGAGGTCGACCGACGAAATTCCCCCAAATCTGAGGAGATATTCTTGAATAACTTTTTTTGTGAAGGTCGGAGAGACTTGCAAGTAGGCTCTACCCCCACTAAATGGGGTAGCGCACATCGATCGGTACCATCCTTGAGCTTCTCCGACTTTCGGAAGGGTTAGGGTTAGGGTTAGGGATGAAAGCACATAGGAGAAAGAGATATTCTTGAATAACTTTTTTTGTGAAGGTCGGAGAGACTTGCAAGTAGGCTCTACCCCCACTAAATGGGGTAGCGCGCATCGATCGGTACCATCCTTGAGCTTCTCCGACTTTTGGAAGGGTTAGGGTTAGGGTTAGGGATGAAAGCACATAGGAGAAAGAGATATTCTTGAATAACTTTTTTTGTGAAGGTCGGAGAGACTTGCAAGTAGGCTCTACCCCCACTAAATGGGGTAGCGCGCATCGATCGGTACCATCCTTGAGCTTCTCCGACTTTCGGAAGGGTTAGGGTTAGGGTTAGGGATGAAAGCACATAGGAGAAAGAGATATTCTTGAATAACTTTTTTTGTGAAGGTCGGAGAGACTTGCAAGTAGGCTCTACCCCCACTAAATGGGGTAGCGCGCATCGATCGGTACCATCCTTGAGCTTCTCCGACTTTCGGAAGGGTTAGGGTTAGGGTTAGGGATGAAAGCACATAGGAGAAAGAGATATTCTTGAATAACTTTTTTTGTGAAGGTCGGAGAGACTTGCAAGTAGGCTCTACCCCCACTAAATGGGGTAGCGCGCATCGATCGGTACCATCTTTGAGCTTCTCCGACTTTCGGAAGGGTTAGGGTTAGGGTTAGGGATGAAAGCACATAGGAGAAAGAGATATTCTTGAATAACTTTTTTTGTGAAGGTCGGAGAGACTTGGAAAGTGGTTGCATCTGGACTAATTTGGGTCCTGCGGATCGATTGGTACCATCCCCGAGCTTGTACGACCTTCGGAAGAGGTCGACCGACGAAATTCCCCCAAATCTGAGGAGATATTCTTGAATAACTTTTTTTGTGAAGGTCGGAGAGACTTGCAAGTAGGCTCTACCCCCACTAAATGGGGTAGCGCACATCGATCGGTACCATCCTTGAGCTTCTCCGACTTTCGGAAGGGTTAGGGTTAGGGTTAGGGATGAAAGCACATAGGAGAAAGAGATATTCTTGAATAACTTTTTTTGTGAAGGTCGGAGAGACTTGCAAGTAGGCTCTACCCCCACTAAATGGGGTAGCGCGCATCGATCGGTACCATCCTTGAGCTTCTCCGACTTTCGGAAGGGTTAGGGTTAGGGTTAGGGATGAAAGCACATAGGAGAAAGAGATATTCTTGAATAACTTTTTTTGTGAAGGTCGGAGAGACTTGCAAGTAGGCTCTACCCCCACTAAATGGGGTAGCGCGCATCGATCGGTACCATCCTTGAGCTTCTCCGACTTTCGGAAGGGTTAGGGTTAGGGTTAGGGATGAAAGCACATAGGAGAAAGAGATATTCTTGAATAACTTTTTTTGTGAAGGTCGGAGAGACTTGCAAGTAGGCTCTACCCCCACTAAATGGGGTAGCGCGCATCGATCGGTACCATTTTTGAGCTTCTCCGACTTTCGGAAGGGTTAGGGTTAGGGTTAGGGATGAAAGCACATAGGAGAAAGAGATATTCTTGAATAACTTTTTTTGTGAAGGTCGGAGAGACTTGGAAAGTGGTTGCATCTGGACTAATTTGGGTCCTGCGGATCGATTGGTACCATCCCCGAGCTTGTACGACCTTCGAAAGAGGTCGACCGACGAAATTCCCCCAAATCTGAGGAGATATTCTTGAATAACTTTTTTTGTGAAGGTCGGAGAGACTTGCAAGTAGGCTCTACCCCCACTAAATGGGGTAGCGCACATCGATCGGTACCATCCTTGAGCTTCTCCGACTTTCGGAAGGGTTAGGGTTAGGGTTAGGGATGAAAGCACATAGGAGAAAGAGATATTCTTGAATAACTTTTTTTGTGAAGGTCGGAGAGACTTGCAAGTAGGCTCTACCCCCACTAAATGGGGTAGCGCGCATCGATCGGTACCATCCTTGAGCTTCTCCGACTTTTGGAAGGGTTAGGGTTAGGGTTAGGGATGAAAGCACATAGGAGAAAGAGATATTCTTGAATAACTTTTTTTGTGAAGGTCGGAGAGACTTGCAAGTAGGCTCTACCCCCACTAAATGGGGTAGCGCGCATCGATCGGTACCATCCTTGAGCTTCTCCGACTTTCGGAAGGGTTAGGGTTAGGGTTAGGGATGAAAGCACATAGGAGAAAGAGATATTCTTGAATAACTTTTTTTGTGAAGGTCGGAGAGACTTGCAAGTAGGCTCTACCCCCACTAAATGGGGTAGCGCGCATCGATCGGTACCATCCTTGAGCTTCTCCGACTTTCGGAAGGGTTAGGGTTAGGGTTAGGGATGAAAGCACATAGGAGAAAGAGATATTCTTGAATAACTTTTTTTGTGAAGGTCGGAGAGACTTGCAAGTAGGCTCTACCCCCACTAAATGGGGTAGCGCGCATCGATCGGTACCATCTTTGAGCTTCTCCGACTTTCGGAAGGGTTAGGGTTAGGGTTAGGGATGAAAGCACATAGGAGAAAGAGATATTCTTGAATAACTTTTTTTGTGAAGGTCGGAGAGACTTGGAAAGTGGTTGCATCTGGACTAATTTGGGTCCTGCGGATCGATTGGTACCATCCCCGAGCTTGTACGACCTTCGGAAGAGGTCGACCGACGAAATTCCCCCAAATCTGAGGAGATATTCTTGAATAACTTTTTTTGTGAAGGTCGGAGAGACTTGCAAGTAGGCTCTACCCCCACTAAATGGGGTAGCGCACATCGATCGGTACCATCCTTGAGCTTCTCCGACTTTCGGAAGGGTTAGGGTTAGGGTTAGGGATGAAAGCACATAGGAGAAAGAGATATTCTTGAATAACTTTTTTTGTGAAGGTCGGAGAGACTTGCAAGTAGGCTCTACCCCCACTAAATGGGGTAGCGCGCATCGATCGGTACCATCCTTGAGCTTCTCCGACTTTCGGAAGGGTTAGGGTTAGGGTTAGGGATGAAAGCACATAGGAGAAAGAGATATTCTTGAATAACTTTTTTTGTGAAGGTCGGAGAGACTTGGAAAGTGGTTGCATCTGGACTAATTTGGGTCCTGCGGATCGATTGGTACCATCCCCGAGCTTGTACGACCTTCGGAAGAGGTCGACCGACGAAATTCCCCCAAATCTGAGGAGATATTCTTGAATAACTTTTTTTGTGAAGGTCGGAGAGACTTGCAAGTAGGCTCTACCCCCACTAAATGGGGTTGCGCGCATCGATCGGTACCATCCTTGAGCTTCTCCGACTTTCGGAAGGGTTAGGGTTAGGGTTAGGGATGAAAGCACATAGGAGAAAGAGATATTCTTGAATAACTTTTTTTGTGAAGGTCGGAGAGACTTGCAAGTAGGCTCTACCCCCACTAAATGGGGTAGCGCGCATCGATCGGTACCATCCTTGAGCTTCTCCGACTTTCGGAAGGGTTAGGGTTAGGGTTAGGGATGAAAGCACATAGGAGAAAGAGATATTCTTGAATAACTTTTTTTGTGAAGGTCGGAGAGACTTGGAAAGTGGTTGCATCTGGACTAATTTGGGTCCTGCGGATCGATTGGTACCATCCCCGAGCTTGTACGACCTTCGGAAGAGGTCGACCGACGAAATTCCCCCAAATCTGAGGAGATATTCTTGAATAACTTTTTTTGTGAAGGTCGGAGAGACTTGCAAGTAGGCTCTACCCCCACTAAATGGGGTTGCGCGCATCGATCGGTACCATCCTTGAGCTTCTCCGACTTTCGGAAGGGTTAGGGTTAGGGTTAGGGATGAAAGCACATAGGAGAAAGAGATATTCTTGAATAACTTTTTTTGTGAAGGTCGGAGAGACTTGCAAGTAGGCTCTACCCCCACTAAATGGGGTAGCGCGCATCGATCAGTACCATCCTTGAGCTTCTCCGACTTTCGGAAGGGTTAGGGTTAGGGTTAGGGATGAAAGCACATAGGAGAAAGAGATATTCTTGAATAACTTTTTTTGTGAAGGTCGGAGAGACTTGGAAAGTGGTTGCATCTGGACTAATTTGGGTCCTGCGGATCGATTGGTACCATCCCCGAGCTTGTACGACCTTCGGAAGAGGTCGACCGACGAAATTCCCCCAAATCTGAGGAGATATTCTTGAATTACTTTTTTTGTGAAGGTCGGAGAGACTTGCAAGTAGGCTCTACCCCCACTAAATGGGGTAATGCGCATCGATCAGTACCATCCTTGAGCTTCTCCGACTTTTGGAAGGGTTAGGGTTAGGGTTAGGGATGAAAGCACATAGGAGAAAGAGATATTCTTGAATAACTTTTTTTGTGAAGGTCGGAGAGACTTGCAAGTAGGCTCTACCCCCACTAAATGGGGTAGCGCGCATCGATCGGTACCATCCTTGAGCTTCTCCGACTTTCGGAAGGGTTAGGGTTAGGGTTAGGGATGAAAGCACATAGGAGAAAGAGATATTCTTGAATAACGTTTTTTGTGAAGGTCGGAGAGACTTGCAAGTAGGCTCTACCCCCACTAAATGGGGTAGCGCGCATCGATCGGTACCATCCTTGAGCTTCTCCGACTTTCGGAAGGGTTAGGGTTAGGGTTAGGGATGAAAGCACATAGGAGAAAGAGATATTCTTGAATAACTTTTTTTGTAAAGGTCGGAGAGACTTGCAAGTAGGCTTTACCCCCACTAAATGGGGTAGCGCGCATCGATCGGTACCATCCTTGAGCTTCTCCGACTTTCGGAAGGGTTAGGGTTAGGGTTAGGGATGAAAGCACATAGGAGAAAGAGATATTCTTGAATAACTTTTTTTGTGAAGGTCGGAGAGACTTGCAAGTAGGCTCTACCCCCACTAAATGGGGTAGCGCGCATCGATCGGTACCATCTTTGAGCTTCTCCGACTTTCGGAAGGGTTAGGGTTAGGGTTAGGGATGAAAGCACATAGGAGAAAGAGATATTCTTGAATAACTTTTTTTGTGAAGGTCGGAGAGACTTGGAAAGTGGTTGCATCTGGACTAATTTGGGTCCTGCGGATCGATTGGTACCATCCCCGAGCTTGTACGACCTTCGGAAGAGGTCGACCGACGAAATTCCCCCAAATCTGAGGAGATATTCTTGAATAACTTTTTTTGTGAAGGTCGGAGAGACTTGCAAGTAGGCTCTACCCCCACTAAATGGGGTAGCGCACATCGATCGGTACCATCCTTGAGCTTCTCCGACTTTCGGAAGGGTTAGGGTTAGGGTTAGGGATGAAAGCACATAGGAGAAAGAGATATTCTTGAATAACTTTTTTTGTGAAGGTCGGAGAGACTTGCAAGTAGGCTCTACCCCCACTAAATGGGGTAGCGCGCATCGATCGGTACCATCCTTGAGCTTCTCCGACTTTCGGAAGGGTTAGGGTTAGGGTTAGGGATGAAAGCACATAGGAGAAAGAGATATTCTTGAATAACTTTTTTTGTGAAGGTCGGAGAGACTTGGAAAGTGGTTGCATCTGGACTAATTTGGGTCCTGCGGATCGATTGGTACCATCCCCGAGCTTGTACGACCTTCGGAAGAGGTCGACCGACGAAATTCCCCCAAATCTGAGGAGATATTCTTGAATAACTTTTTTTGTGAAGGTCGGAGAGACTTGCAAGTAGGCTCTACCCCCACTAAATGGGGTTGCGCGCATCGATCGGTACCATCCTTGAGCTTCTCCGACTTTCGGAAGGGTTAGGGTTAGGGTTAGGGATGAAAGCACATAGGAGAAAGAGATATTCTTGAATAACTTTTTTTGTGAAGGTCGGAGAGACTTGCAAGTAGGCTCTACCCCCACTAAATAGGGTAGCGCACATCGATCGGTACCATCCTTGAGCTTCTCCGACTTTCGGAAGGGTTAGGGTTAGGGTTAGGGATGAAAGCACATAGGAGAAAGAGATATTCTTGAATAACTTTTTTTGTGAAGGTCGGAGAGACTTGCAAGTAGGCTCTACCCCCACTAAATGGGGTAGCGCGCATCGATTGGTACCATCCTTGAGCTTCTCCGACTTTCGGAAGGGTTAGGGTTAGGGTTAGGGATGAAAGCACATAGGAGAAAGAGATATTCTTGAATAACTTTTTTTGTAAAGGTCGGAGAGACTTGCAAGTAGGCTCTACCCCCACTAAATGGGGTAGCGCGCATCGATCGGTACCATCCTTGAGCTTCTCCGACTTTCGGAAGGGTTAGGGTTAGGGTTAGGGATGAAAGCACATAGGAGAAAGAGATATTCTTGAATAACTTTTTTTGTGAAGGTCGGAGAGACTTGCAAGTAGGCTCTACCCCCACTAAATGGGGTAGCGCGCATCGATCGGTACCATCTTTGAGCTTCTCCGACTTTCGGAAGGGTTAGGGTTAGGGTTAGGGATGAAAGCACATAGGAGAAAGAGATATTCTTGAATAACTTTTTTTGTGAAGGTCGGAGAGACTTGGAAAGTGGTTGCATCTGGACTAATTTGGGTCCTGCGGATCGATTGGTACCATCCCCGAGCTTGTACGACCTTCGGAAGAGGTCGACCGACGAAATTCCCCCAAATCTGAGGAGATATTCTTGAATAACTTTTTTTGTGAAGGTCGGAGAGACTTGCAAGTAGGCTCTACCCCCACTAAATGGGGTAGCGCACATCGATCGGTACCATCCTTGAGCTTCTCCGACTTTCGGAAGGGTTAGGGTTAGGGTTAGGGATGAAAGCACATAGGAGAAAGAGATATTCTTGAATAACTTTTTTTGTGAAGGTCGGAGAGACTTGCAAGTAGGCTCTACCCCCACTAAATGGGGTAGCGCGCATCGATCGGTACCATCCTTGAGCTTCTCCGACTTTCGGAAGGGTTAGGGTTAGGGTTAGGGATGAAAGCACATAGGAGAAAGAGATATTCTTGAATAACTTTTTTTGTGAAGGTCGGAGAGACTTGGAAAGTGGTTGCATCTGGACTAATTTGGGTCCTGCGGATCGATTGGTACCATCCCCGAGCTTGTACGACCTTCGGAAGAGGTCGACCGACGAAATTCCCCCAAATCTGAGGAGATATTCTTGAATAACTTTTTTTGTGAAGGTCGGAGAGACTTGCAAGTAGGCTCTACCCCCACTAAATGGGGTTGCGCGCATCGATCGGTACAATCCTTGAGCTTCTCCGACTTTCGGAAGGGTTAGGGTTAGGGTTAGGGATGAAAGCACATAGGAGAAAGAGATATTCTTGAATAACTTTTTTTGTGAAGGTCGGAGAGACTTGCAAGTAGGCTCTACCCCCACTAAATGGGGTAGCGCGCATCGATCGGTACCATCCTTGAGCTTCTCCGACTTTCGGAAGGGTTAGGGTTAGGGTTAGGGATGAAAGCACATAGGAGAAAGAGATATTCTTGAATAACTTTTTTTGTGAAGGTCGGAGAGACTTGGAAAGTGGTTGCATCTGGACTAATTTGGGTCCTGCGGATCGATTGGTACCATCCCCGAGCTTGTACGACCTTCGGAAGAGGTCGACCGACGAAATTCCCCCAAATCTGAGGAGATATTCTTGAATAACTTTTTTTGTGAAGGTCGGAGAGACTTGCAAGTAGGCTCTACCCCCACTAAATGGGGTTGCGCGCATCGATCGGTACCATCCTTGAGCTTCTCCGACTTTCGGAAGGGTTAGGGTTAGGGTTAGGGATGAAAGCACATAGGAGAAAGAGATATTCTTGAATAACTTTTTTTGTGAAGGTCGGAGAGACTTGCAAGTAGGCTCTACCCCCACTAAATGGGGTAGCGCGCATCGATCGGTACCATCCTTGAGCTTCTCCGACTTTCGGAAGGGTTAGGGTTAGGGTTAGGGATGAAAGCACATAGGAAAAAGAGATATTCTTGAATAACTTTTTTTGTGAAGGTCGGAGAGACTTGGAAAGTGGTTGCATCTGGACTAATTTGGGTCCTGCGGATCGATTGGTACCATCCCCGAGCTTGTACGACCTTCGGAAGAGGTCGACCGACGAAATTCCCCCAAATCTGAGGAGATATTCTTGAATTACTTTTTTTGTGAAGGTCGGAGAGACTTGCAAGTAGGCTCTACCCCCACTAAATGGGGTAATGCGCATCGATCAGTACCATCCTTGAGCTTCTCCGACTTTTGGAAGGGTTAGGGTTAGGGTTAGGGATGAAAGCACATAGGAGAAAGAGATATTCTTGAATAACTTTTTTTGTGAAGGTCGGAGAGACTTGCAAGTAGGCTCTACCCCCACTAAATGGGGTAGCGCGCATCGATCAGTACCATCCTTGAGCTTCTCCGACTTTCGGAAGGGTTAGGGTTAGGGTTAGGGATGAAAGCACATAGGAGAAAGAGATATTCTTGAATAACTTTTTTTGTGAAGGTCGGAGAGACTTGGAAAGTGGTTGCATCTGGACTAATTTGGGTCCTGCGGATCGATTGGTACCATCCCCGAGCTTGTACGACCTTCGGAAGAGGTCGACCGACGAAATTCCCCCAAATCTGAGGAGATATTCTTGAATAACTTTTTTTGTGAAGGTCGGAGAGACTTGCAAGTAGGCTCTACCCCCACTAAATGGGGTAGCGCACATCGATCGGTACCATCCTTGAGCTTCTCCGACTTTCGGAAGGGTTAGGGTTAGGGTTAGGGATGAAAGCACATAGGAGAAAGAGATATTCTTGAATAACTTTTTTTGTGAAGGTCGGAGAGACTTGCAAGTAGGCTCTACCCCCACTAAATGGGGTAGCGCGCATCGATCGGTACCATCCTTGAGCTTCTCCGACTTTTGGAAGGGTTAGGGTTAGGGTTAGGGATGAAAGCACATAGGAGAAAGAGATATTCTTGAATAACTTTTTTTGTGAAGGTCGGAGAGACTTGCAAGTAGGCTCTACCCCCACTAAATGGGGTAGCGCGCATCGATCGGTACCATCCTTGAGCTTCTCCGACTTTCGGAAGGGTTAGGGTTAGGGTTAGGGATGAAAGCACATAGGAGAAAGAGATATTCTTGAATAACTTTTTTTGTGAAGGTCGGAGAGACTTGCAAGTAGGCTCTACCCCCACTAAATGGGGTAGCGCGCATCGATCGGTACCATCTTTGAGCTTCTCCGACTTTCGGAAGGGTTAGGGTTAGGGTTAGGGATGAAAGCACATAGGAGAAAGAGATATTCTTGAATAACTTTTTTTGTGAAGGTCGGAGAGACTTACAAGTAGGCTCTACCCCCACTAAATGGGGTAGCGCGCATCGATCGGTACCATCTTTGAGCTTCTCCGACTTTCGGAAGGGTTAGGGTTAGGGTTAGGGATGAAAGCACATAGGAGAAAGAGATATTCTTGAATAACTTTTTTTGTGAAGGTCGGAGAGACTTGGAAAGTGGTTGCATCTGGACTAATTTGGGTCCTGCGGATCGATTGGTACCATCCCCGAGCTTGTACGACCTTCGGAAGAGGTCGACCGACGAAATTCCCCCAAATCTGAGGAGATATTCTTGAATAACTTTTTTTGTGAAGGTCGGAGAGACTTGCAAGTAGGCTCTACCCCCACTAAATGGGGTAGCGCACATCGATCGGTACCATCCTTGAGCTTCTCCGACTTTCGGAAGGGTTAGGGTTAGGGATGAAAGCACATAGGAGAAAGAGATATTCTTGAATAACTTTTTTTGTGAAGGTCGGAGAGACTTGCAAGTAGGCTCTACCCCCACTAAATGGGGTAGCGCGCATCGATCGGTACCATCCTTGAGCTTCTCCGACTTTCGGAAGGGTTAGGGTTAGGGTTAGGGATGAAAGCACATAGGAGAAAGAGATATTCTTGAATAACTTTTTTTGTGAAGGTCGGAGAGACTTGGAAAGTGGTTGCATCTGGACTAATTTGG
The DNA here is from genome assembly GCF_963576545.1 of Limanda limanda. Taxonomy (NCBI): domain Eukaryota; kingdom Metazoa; phylum Chordata; class Actinopteri; order Pleuronectiformes; family Pleuronectidae; genus Limanda; species Limanda limanda. Next base: position 406,283 of record NW_026870584.1, on the reverse strand, counting down.
GTCCTGCGGATCGATTGGTACCATCCCCGAGCTTGTACGACCTTCGGAAGAGGTCGACCGACGAAATTCCCCCAAATCTGAGGAGATATTCTTGAATAACTTTTTTTGTGAAGGTCGGAGAGACTTGCAAGTAGGCTCTACCCCCACTAAATGGGGTTGCGCGCATCGATCGGTACCATCCTTGAGCTTCTCCGACTTTCGGAAGGGTTAGGGTTAGGGTTAGGGATGAAAGCACATAGGAGAAAGAGATATTCTTGAATAACTTTTTTTGTGAAGGTCGGAGAGACTTGCAAGTAGGCTCTACCCCCACTAAATGGGGTAGCGCGCATCGATCGGTACCATCCTTGAGCTTCTCCCACTTTCGGAAGGGTTAGGGTTAGGGTTAGGGATGAAAGCACATAGGAGAAAGAGATATTCTTGAATAACTTTTTTTGTGAAGGTCGGAGAGACTTGGAAAGTGGTTGCATCTGGACTAATTTGGGTCCTGCGGATCGATTGGTACCATCCCCGAGCTTGTACGACCTTCGGAAGAGGTCGACCGACGAAATTCCCCCAAATCTGAGGAGATATTCTTGAATAACTTTTTTTGTGAAGGTCGGAGAGACTTGCAAGTAGGCTCTACCCCCACTAAATGGGGTTGCGCGCATCGATCGGTACCATCCTTGAGCTTCTCCGACTTTCGGAAGGGTTAGGGTTAGGGTTAGGGATGAAAGCACATAGGAGAAAGAGATATTCTTGAATAACTTTTTTTGTGAAGGTCGGAGAGACTTGCAAGTAGGCTCTACCCCCACTAAATGGGGTAGCGCGCATCGATCGGTACCATCCTTGAGCTTCTCCGACTTTCGGAAGGGTTAGGGTTAGGGTTAGGGATGAAAGCACATAGGAGAAAGAGATATTCTTGAATAACTTTTTTTGTGAAGGTCGGAGAGACTTGGAAAGTGGTTGCATCTGGACTAATTTGGGTCCTGCGGATCGATTGGTACCATCCCCGAGCTTGTACGACCTTCGGAAGAGGTCGACCGACGAAATTCCCCCAAATCTGAGGAGATATTCTTGAATTACTTTTTTTGTGAAGGTCGGAGAGACTTGCAAGTAGGCTCTACCCCCACTAAATGGGGTTGCGCGCATCGATCGGTACCATCCTTGAGCTTCTCCGACTTTCGGAAGGGTTAGGGTTAGGGTTAGGGATGAAAGCACATAGGAGAAAGAGATATTCTTGAATAACTTTTTTTGTGAAGGTCGGAGAGACTTGCAAGTAGGCTCTACCCCCACTAAATGGGGTAGCGCGCATCGATCGGTACCATCCTTGAGCTTCTCCGACTTTCGGAAGGGTTAGGGTTAGGGTTAGGGATGAAAGCACATAGGAGAAAGAGATATTCTTGAATAACTTTTTTTGTGAAGGTCGGAGAGACTTGGAAAGTGGTTGCATCTGGACTAATTTGGGTCCTGCGGATCGATTGGTACCATCCCCGAGCTTGTACGACCTTCGGAAGAGGTCGACCGACGAAATTCCCCCAAATCTGAGGAGATATTCTTGAATAACTTTTTTTGTGAAGGTCGGAGAGACTTGCAAGTAGGCTCTACCCCCACTAAATGGGGTTGCGCGCATCGATCGGTACCATCCTTGAGCTTCTCCGACTTTCGGAAGGGTTAGGGTTAGGGTTAGGGATGAAAGCACATAGGAGAAAGAGATATTCTTGAATAACTTTTTTTGTGAAGGTCGGAGAGACTTGCAAGTAGGCTCTACCCCCACTAAATGGGGTAGCGCGCATCGATCGGTACCATCCTTGAGCTTCTCCGACTTTCGGAAGGGTTAGGGTTAGGGTTAGGGATGAAAGCACATAGGAGAAAGAGATATTCTTGAAAAACTTTTTTTGTGAAGGTCGGAGAGACTTGGAAAGTGGTTGCATCTGGACTAATTTGGGTCCTGCGGATCGATTGGTACCATCTCCGAGCTTGTACGACCTTCGGAAGAGGTCGACCGACGAAATTCCCCCAAATCTGAGGAGATATTCTTGAATTACTTTTTTTGTGAAGGTCGGAGAGACTTGCAAGTAGGCTCTACCCCCACTAAATGGGGTAATGCGCATCGATCAGTACCATCCTTGAGCTTCTCCGACTTTTGGAAGGGTTAGGGTTAGGGTTAGGGATGAAAGCACATAGGAGAAAGAGATATTCTTGAATAACTTTTTTTGTGAAGGTCGGAGAGACTTGCAAGTAGGCTCTACCCCCACTAAATGGGGTAGCGCGCATCGATCGGTACCATCCTTGAGCTTCTCCGACTTTCGGAAGGGTTAGGGTTAGGGTTAGGGATGAAAGCACATAGGAGAAAGAGATATTCTTGAATAACTTTTTTTGTGAAGGTCAAAGAGACTTGGAAAGTGGTTGCATCTGGACTAATTTGGGTCCTGCGGATCGATTGGTACCATCCCCGAGCTTGTACGACCTTCGGAAGAGGTCGACCGACGAAATTCCCCCAAATCTGAGGAGATATTCTTGAATAACTTTTTTTGTGAAGGTCGGAGAGACTTGCAAGTAGGCTCTACCCCCACTAAATGGGGTAGCGCACATCGATCGGTACCATCCTTGAGCTTCTCCGACTTTCGGAAGGGTTAGGGTTAGGGTTAGGGATGAAAGCACATAGGAGAAAGAGATATTCTTGAATAACTTTTTTTGTGAAGGTCGGAGAGACTTGCAAGTAGGCTCTACCCCCACTAAATGGGGTAGCGCGCATCGATCGGTACCATCTTTGAGCTTCTCCGACTTTTGGAAGGGTTAGGGTTAGGGTTAGGGATGAAAGCACATAGGAGAAAGAGATATTCTTGAATAACTTTTTTTGTGAAGGTCGGAGAGACTTGCAAGTAGGCTCTACCCCCACTAAATGGGGTAGCGCGCATCGATCGGTACCATCCTTGAGCTTCTCCGACTTTCGGAAGGGTTAGGGTTAGGGTTAGGGATGAAAGCACATAGGAGAAAGAGATATTCTTGAATAACTTTTTTTGTGAAGGTCGGAGAGACTTGCAAGTAGGCTCTACCCCCACTAAATGGGGTAGCGCGCATCGATCGGTACCATCCTTGAGCTTCTCCGACTTTCGGAAGGGTTAGGGTTAGGGTTAGGGATGAAAGCACATAGGAGAAAGAGATATTCTTGAATAACTTTTTTTGTGAAGGTCGGAGAGACTTGCAAGTAGGCTCTACCCCCACTAAATGGGGTAGCGCGCATCGATCGGTACCATCTTTGAGCTTCTCCGACTTTCGGAAGGGTTAGGGTTAGGGTTAGGGATGAAAGCACATAGGAGAAAGAGATATTCTTGAATAACTTTTTTTGTGAAGGTCGGAGAGACTTGGAAAGTGGTTGCATCTGGACTAATTTGGGTCCTGCGGATCGATTGGTACCATCCCCAAGCTTGTACGACCTTCGGAAGAGGTCGACCGACGAAATTCCCCCAAATCTGAGGAGATATTCTTGAATAACTTTTTTTGTGAAGGTCGGAGAGACTTGCAAGTAGGCTCTACCCCCACTAAATGGGGTAGCGCACATCGATCGGTACCATCCTTGAGCTTCTCCGACTTTCGGAAGGGTTAGGGTTAGGGTTAGGGATGAAAGCACATAGGAGAAAGAGATATTCTTGAATAACTTTTTTTGTGAAGGTCGGAGAGACTTGCAAGTAGGCTCTACCCCCACTAAATGGGGTAGCGCGCATCGATCGGTACCATCCTTGAGCTTCTCCGACTTTCGGAAGGGTTAGGGTTAGGGTTAGGGATGAAAGCACATAGGAGAAAGAGATATTCTTGAATAACTTTTTTTGTGAAGGTCGGAGAGACTTGGAAAGTGGTTGCATCTGGACTAATTTGGGTCCTGCGGATCGATTGGTACCATCCCCGAGCTTGTACGACCTTCGGAAGAGGTCGACCGACGAAATTCCCCCAAATCTGAGGAGATATTCTTGAATTACTTTTTTTGTGAAGGTCGGAGAGACTTGCAAGTAGGCTCTACCCCCACTAAATGGGGTTGCGCGCATCGATCGGTACCATCCTTGAGCTTCTCCGACTTTCGGAAGGGTTAGGGTTAGGGTTAGGGATGAAAGCACATAGGAGAAAGAGATATTCTTGAATAACTTTTTTTGTGAAGGTCGGAGAGACTTGCAAGTAGGCTCTACCCCCACTAAATGGGGTAGCGCGCATCGATCGGTACCATCCTTGAGCTTCTCCGACTTTCGGAAGGGTTAGGGTTAGGGTTAGGGATGAAAGCACATAGGAGAAAGAGATATTCTTGAATAACTTTTTTTGTGAAGGTCAAAGAGACTTGGAAAGTGGTTGCATCTGGACTAATTTGGGTCCTGCGGATCGATTGGTACCATCCCCGAGCTTGTACGACCTTCGGAAGAGGTCGACCGACGAAATTCCCCCAAATCTGAGGAGATATTCTTGAATAACTTTTTTTGTGAAGGTCGGAGAGACTTGCAAGTAGGCTCTACCCCCACTAAATGGGGTAGCGCACATCGATCGGTACCATCCTTGAGCTTCTCCGACTTTCGGAAGGGTTAGGGTTAGGGTTAGGGATGAAAGCACATAGGAGAAAGAGATATTCTTGAATAACTTTTTTTGTGAAGGTCGGAGAGACTTGCAAGTAGGCTCTACCCCCACTAAATGGGGTAGCGCGCATCGATCGGTACCATCTTTGAGCTTCTCCGACTTTTGGAAGGGTTAGGGTTAGGGTTAGGGATGAAAGCACATAGGAGAAAGAGATATTCTTGAATAACTTTTTTTGTGAAGGTCGGAGAGACTTGCAAGTAGGCTCTACCCCCACTAAATGGGGTAGCGCGCATCGATCGGTACCATCCTTGAGCTTCTCCGACTTTCGGAAGGGTTAGGGTTAGGGTTAGGGATGAAAGCACATAGGAGAAAGAGATATTCTTGAATAACTTTTTTTGTGAAGGTCGGAGAGACTTGCAAGTAGGCTCTACCCCCACTAAATGGGGTAGCGCGCATCGATCGGTACCATCCTTGAGCTTCTCCGACTTTCGGAAGGGTTAGGGTTAGGGTTAGGGATGAAAGCACATAGGAGAAAGAGATATTCTTGAATAACTTTTTTTGTGAAGGTCGGAGAGACTTGCAAGTAGGCTCTACCCCCACTAAATGGGGTAGCGCGCATCGATCGGTACCATCTTTGAGCTTCTCCGACTTTCGGAAGGGTTAGGGTTAGGGTTAGGGATGAAAGCACATAGGAGAAAGAGATATTCTTGAATAACTTTTTTTGTGAAGGTCGGAGAGACTTGGAAAGTGGTTGCATCTGGACTAATTTGGGTCCTGCGGATCGATTGGTACCATCCCCAAGCTTGTACGACCTTCGGAAGAGGTCGACCGACGAAATTCCCCCAAATCTGAGGAGATATTCTTGAATAACTTTTTTTGTGAAGGTCGGAGAGACTTGCAAGTAGGCTCTACCCCCACTAAATGGGGTAGCGCACATCGATCGGTACCATCCTTGAGCTTCTCCGACTTTCGGAAGGGTTAGGGTTAGGGTTAGGGATGAAAGCACATAGGAGAAAGAGATATTCTTGAATAACTTTTTTTGTGAAGGTCGGAGAGACTTGCAAGTAGGCTCTACCCCCACTAAATGGGGTAGCGCGCATCGATCGGTACCATCCTTGAGCTTCTCCGACTTTCGGAAGGGTTAGGGTTAGGGTTAGGGATGAAAGCACATAGGAGAAAGAGATATTCTTGAATAACTTTTTTTGTGAAGGTCGGAGAGACTTGGAAAGTGGTTGCATCTGGACTAATTTGGGTCCTGCGGATCGATTGGTACCATCCCCGAGCTTGTACGACCTTCGGAAGAGGTCGACCGACGAAATTCCCCCAAATCTGAGGAGATATTCTTGAATTACTTTTTTTGTGAAGGTCGGAGAGACTTGCAAGTAGGCTCTACCCCCACTAAATGGGGTTGCGCGCATCGATCGGTACCATCCTTGAGCTTCTCCGACTTTCGGAAGGGTTAGGGTTAGGGTTAGGGATGAAAGCACATAGGAGAAAGAGATATTCTTGAATAACTTTTTTTGTGAAGGTCGGAGAGACTTGCAAGTAGGCTCTACCCCCACTAAATGGGGTAGCGCGCATCGATCGGTACCATCCTTGAGCTTCTCCGACTTTCGGAAGGGTTAGGGTTAGGGTTAGGGATGAAAGCACATAGGAGAAAGAGATATTCTTGAATAACTTTTTTTGTGAAGGTCGGAGAGACTTGGAAAGTGGTTGCATCTGGACTAATTTGGGTCCTGCGGATCGATTGGTACCATCCCCGAGCTTGTACGACCTTCGGAAGAGGTCGACCGACGAAATTCCCCCAAATCTGAGGAGATATTCTTGAATAACTTTTTTTGTGAAGGTCGGAGAGACTTGCAAGTAGGCTCTACCCCCACTAAATGGGGTTGCGCGCATCGATCGGTACCATCCTTGAGCTTCTCCGACTTTCGGAAGGGTTAGGGTTAGGGTTAGGGATGAAAGCACATAGGAGAAAGAGATATTCTTGAATAACTTTTTTTGTGAAGGTCGGAGAGACTTGCAAGTAGGCTCTACCCCCACTAAATGGGGTAGCGCGCATCGATCGGTACCATCCTTGAGCTTCTCCGACTTTCGGAAGGGTTAGGGTTAGGGTTAGGGATGAAAGCACATAGGAGAAAGAGATATTCTTGAATAACTTTTTTTGTGAAGGTCGGAGAGACTTGGAAAGTGGTTGCATCTGGACTAATTTGGGTCCTGCGGATCGATTGGTACCATCCCCGAGCTTGTACGACCTTCGGAAGAGGTCGACCGACGAAATTCCCCCAAATCTGAGGAGATATTCTTGAATTACTTTTTTTGTGAAGGTCGGAGAGACTTGCAAGTAGGCTCTACCCCCACTAAATGGGGTAATGCGCATCGATCAGTACCATCCTTGAGCTTCTCCGACTTTTGGAAGGGTTAGGGTTAGGGTTAGGGATGAAAGCACATAGGAGAAAGAGATATTCTTGAATAACTTTTTTTGTGAAGGTCGGAGAGACTTGCAAGTAGGCTCTACCCCCACTAAATGGGGTAGCGCGCATCGATCGGTACCATCCTTGAGCTTCTCCGACTTTCGGAAGGGTTAGGGTTAGGGTTAGGGATGAAAGCACATAGGAGAAAGAGATATTCTTGAATAACTTTTTTTGTGAAGGTCAAAGAGACTTGGAAAGTGGTTGCATCTGGACTAATTTGGGTCCTGCGGATCGATTGGTACCATCCCCGAGCTTGTACGACCTTAGGAAGAGGTCGACCGACGAAATTCCCCCAAATCTGAGGAGATATTCTTGAATAACTTTTTTTGTGAAGGTCGGAGAGACTTGCAAGTAGGCTCTACCCCCACTAAATGGGGTAGCGCACATCGATCGGTACCATCCTTGAGCTTCTCCGACTTTCGGAAGGGTTAGGGTTAGGGTTAGGGATGAAAGCACATAGGAGAAAGAGATATTCTTGAATAACTTTTTTTGTGAAGGTCGGAGAGACTTGCAAGTAGGCTCTACCCCCACTAAATGGGGTAGCGCGCATCGATCGGTACCATCTTTGAGCTTCTCCGACTTTTGGAAGGGTTAGGGTTAGGGTTAGGGATGAAAGCACATAGGAGAAAGAGATATTCTTGAATAACTTTTTTTGTGAAGGTCGGAGAGACTTGCAAGTAGGCTCTACCCCCACTAAATGGGGTAGCGCGCATCGATCGGTACCATCTTTGAGCTTCTCCGACTTTCGGAAGGGTTAGGGTTAGGGTTAGGGATGAAAGCACATAGGAGAAAGAGATATTCTTGAATAACTTTTTTTGTGAAGGTCGGAGAGACTTGCAAGTAGGCTCTACCCCCACTAAATGGGGTAGCGCGCATCGATCGGTACCATCCTTGAGCTTCTCCGACTTTCGGAAGGGTTAGGGTTAGGGTTAGGGATGAAAGCACATAGGAGAAAGAGATATTCTTGAATAACTTTTTTTGTGAAGGTCGGAGAGACTTGCAAGTAGGCTCTACCCCCACTAAATGGGGTAGCGCGCATCGATCGGTACCATCTTTGAGCTTCTCCGACTTTCGGAAGGGTTAGGGTTAGGGTTAGGGATGAAAGCACATAGGAGAAAGAGATATTCTTGAATAACTTTTTTTGTGAAGGTCGGAGAGACTTGGAAAGTGGTTGCATCTGGACTAATTTGGGTCCTGCGGATCGATTGGTACCATCCCCGAGCTTGTACGACCTTCGGAAGAGGTCGACCGACGAAATTCCCCCAAATCTGAGGAGATATTCTTGAATAACTTTTTTTGTGAAGGTCGGAGAGACTTGCAAGTAGGCTCTACCCCCACTAAATGGGGTAGCGCACATCGATCGGTACCATCCTTGAGCTTCTCCGACTTTCGGAAGGGTTAGGGTTAGGGTTAGGGATGAAAGCACATAGGAGAAAGAGATATTCTTGAATAACTTTTTTTGTGAAGGTCGGAGAGACTTGCAAGTAGGCTCTACCCCCACTAAATGGGGTAGCGCGCATCGATCGGTACCATCCTTGAGCTTCTCCGACTTTCGGAAGGGTTAGGGTTAGGGTTAGGGATGAAAGCACATAGGAGAAAGAGATATTCTTGAATAACTTTTTTTGTGAAGGTCGGAGAGACTTGGAAAGTGGTTGCATCTGGACTAATTTGGGTCCTGCGGATCGATTGGTACCATCCCCGAGCTTGTACGACCTTCGGAAGAGGTCGACCGACGAAATTCCCCCAAATCTGAGGAGATATTCTTGAATAACTTTTTTTGTGAAGGTCGGAGAGACTTGCAAGTAGGCTCTACCCCCACTAAATGGGGTTGCGCGCATCGATCGGTACCATCCTTGAGCTTCTCCGACTTTCGGAAGGGTTAGGGTTAGGGTTAGGGATGAAAGCACATAGGAGAAAGAGATATTCTTGAATAACTTTTTTTGTGAAGGTCGGAGAGACTTGCAAGTAGGCTCTACCCCCACTAAATGGGGTAGCGCGCATCGATCGGTACCATCCTTGAGCTTTTCCCACTTTCGGAAGGGTTAGGGTTAGGGTTAGGGATGAAAGCACATAGGAGAAAGAGATATTCTTGAATAACTTTTTTTGTGAAGGTCGGAGAGACTTGGAAAGTGGTTGCATCTGGACTAATTTGGGTCCTGCGGATCGATTGGTACCATCCCCGAGCTTGTACGACCTTCGGAAGAGGTCGACCGACGAAATTCCCCCAAATCTGAGGAGATATTCTTGAATAACTTTTTTTGTGAAGGTCGGAGAGACTTGCAAGTAGGCTCTACCCCCACTAAATGGGGTTGCGCGCATCGATCGGTACCATCCTTGAGCTTCTCCGACTTTCGGAAGGGTTAGGGTTAGGGTTAGGGATGAAAGCACATAGGAGAAAGAGATATTCTTGAATAACTTTTTTTGTGAAGGTCGGAGAGACTTGCAAGTAGGCTCTACCCCCACTAAATGGGGTAGCGCGCATCGATCGGTACCATCCTTGAGCTTCTCCGACTTTCGGAAGGGTTAGGGTTAGGGTTAGGGATGAAAGCACATAGGAGAAAGAGATATTCTTGAATAACTTTTTTTGTGAAGGTCGGAGAGACTTGGAAAGTGGTTGCATCTGGACTAATTTGGGTCCTGCGGATCGATTGGTACCATCCCCAAGCTTGTACGACCTTCGGAAGAGGTCGACCGACGAAATTCCCCCAAATCTGAGGAGATATTCTTGAATAACTTTTTTTGTGAAGGTCGGAGAGACTTGCAAGTAGGCTCTACCCCCACTAAATGGGGTAGCGCACATCGATCGGTACCATCCTTGAGCTTCTCCGACTTTCGGAAGGGTTAGGGTTAGGGTTAGGGATGAAAGCACATAGGAGAAAGAGATATTCTTGAATAACTTTTTTTGTGAAGGTCGGAGAGACTTGCAAGTAGGCTCTACCCCCACTAAATGGGGTAGCGCGCATCGATCGGTACCATCCTTGAGCTTCTCCGACTTTCGGAAGGGTTAGGGTTAGGGTTAGGGATGAAAGCACATAGGAGAAAGAGATATTCTTGAATAACTTTTTTTGTGAAGGTCGGAGAGACTTGGAAAGTGGTTGCATCTGGACTAATTTGGGTCCTGCGGATCGATTGGTACCATCCCCGAGCTTGTACGACCTTCGGAAGAGGTCGACCGACGAAATTCCCCCAAATCTGAGGAGATATTCTTGAATTACTTTTTTTGTGAAGGTCGGAGAGACTTGCAAGTAGGCTCTACCCCCACTAAATGGGGTTGCGCGCATCGATCGGTACCATCCTTGAGCTTCTCCGACTTTCGGAAGGGTTAGGGTTAGGGTTAGGGATGAAAGCACATAGGAGAAAGAGATATTCTTGAATAACTTTTTTTGTGAAGGTCGGAGAGACTTGCAAGTAGGCTCTACCCCCACTAAATGGGGTAGCGCGCATCGATCGGTACCATCCTTGAGCTTCTCCGACTTTCGGAAGGGTTAGGGTTAGGGTTAGGGATGAAAGCACATAGGAGAAAGAGATATTCTTGAATAACTTTTTTTGTGAAGGTCGGAGAGACTTGGAAAGTGGTTGCATCTGGACTAATTTGGGTCCTGCGGATCGATTGGTACCATCCCCGAGCTTGTACGACCTTCGGAAGAGGTCGACCGACGAAATTCCCCCAAATCTGAGGAGATATTCTTGAATAACTTTTTTTGTGAAGGTCGGAGAGACTTGCAAGTAGGCTCTACCCCCACTAAATGGGGTTGCGCGCATCGATCGGTACCATCCTTGAGCTTCTCCGACTTTCGGAAGGGTTAGGGTTAGGGTTAGGGATGAAAGCACATAGGAGAAAGAGATATTCTTGAATAACTTTTTTTGTGAAGGTCGGAGAGACTTGCAAGTAGGCTCTACCCCCACTAAATGGGGTAGCGCGCATCGATCGGTACCATCCTTGAGCTTCTCCGACTTTCGGAAGGGTTAGGGTTAGGGTTAGGGATGAAAGCACATAGGAGAAAGAGATATTCTTGAATAACTTTTTTTGTGAAGGTCGGAGAGACTTGGAAAGTGGTTGCATCTGGACTAATTTGGGTCCTGCGGATCGATTGGTACCATCCCCGAGCTTGTACGACCTTCGGAAGAGGTCGACCGACGAAATTCCCCCAAATCTGAGGAGATATTCTTGAATTACTTTTTTTGTGAAGGTCGGAGAGACTTGCAAGTAGGCTCTACCCCCACTAAATGGGGTAATGCGCATCGATCAGTACCATCCTTGAGCTTCTCCGACTTTTGGAAGGGTTAGGGTTAGGGTTAGGGATGAAAGCACATAGGAGAAAGAGATATTCTTGAATAACTTTTTTTGTGAAGGTCGGAGAGACTTGCAAGTAGGCTCTACCCCCACTAAATGGGGTAGCGCGCATCGATCGGTACCATCCTTGAGCTTCTCCGACTTTCGGAAGGGTTAGGGTTAGGGTTAGGGATGAAAGCACATAGGAGAAAGAGATATTCTTGAATAACTTTTTTTGTGAAGGTCAAAGAGACTTGGAAAGTGGTTGCATCTGGACTAATTTGGGTCCTGCGGATCGATTGGTACCATCCCCGAGCTTGTACGACCTTAGGAAGAGGTCGACCGACGAAATTCCCCCAAATCTGAGGAGATATTCTTGAATAACTTTTTTTGTGAAGGTCGGAGAGACTTGCAAGTAGGCTCTACCCCCACTAAATGGGGTAGCGCACATCGATCGGTACCATCCTTGAGCTTCTCCGACTTTCGGAAGGGTTAGGGTTAGGGTTAGGGATGAAAGCACATAGGAGAAAGAGATATTCTTGAATAACTTTTTTTGTGAAGGTCGGAGAGACTTGCAAGTAGGCTCTACCCCCACTAAATGGGGTAGCGCGCATCGATCGGTACCATCTTTGAGCTTCTCCGACTTTTGGAAGGGTTAGGGTTAGGGTTAGGGATGAAAGCACATAGGAGAAAGAGATATTCTTGAATAACTTTTTTTGTGAAGGTCGGAGAGACTTGCAAGTAGGCTCTACCCCCACTAAATGGGGTAGCGCGCATCGATCGGTACCATCTTTGAGCTTCTCCGACTTTCGGAAGGGTTAGGGTTAGGGTTAGGGATGAAAGCACATAGGAGAAAGAGATATTCTTGAATAACTTTTTTTGTGAAGGTCGGAGAGACTTGCAAGTAGGCTCTACCCCCACTAAATGGGGTAGCGCGCATCGATCGGTACCATCCTTGAGCTTCTCCGACTTTCGGAAGGGTTAGGGTTAGGGTTAGGGATGAAAGCACATAGGAGAAAGAGATATTCTTGAATAACTTTTTTTGTGAAGGTCGGAGAGACTTGCAAGTAGGCTCTACCCCCACTAAATGGGGTAGCGCGCATCGATCGGTACCATCTTTGAGCTTCTCCGACTTTCGGAAGGGTTAGGGTTAGGGTTAGGGATGAAAGCACATAGGAGAAAGAGATATTCTTGAATAACTTTTTTTGTGAAGGTCGGAGAGACTTGGAAAGTGGTTGCATCTGGACTAATTTGGGTCCTGCGGATCGATTGGTACCATCCCCGAGCTTGTACGACCTTCGGAAGAGGTCGACCGACGAAATTCCCCCAAATCTGAGGAGATATTCTTGAATAACTTTTTTTGTGAAGGTCGGAGAGACTTGCAAGTAGGCTCTACCCCCACTAAATGGGGTAGCGCACATCGATCGGTACCATCCTTGAGCTTCTCCGACTTTCGGAAGGGTTAGGGTTAGGGTTAGGGATGAAAGCACATAGGAGAAAGAGATATTCTTGAATAACTTTTTTTGTGAAGGTCGGAGAGACTTGCAAGTAGGCTCTACCCCCACTAAATGGGGTAGCGCGCATCGATCGGTACCATCCTTGAGCTTCTCCGACTTTCGGAAGGGTTAGGGTTAGGGTTAGGGATGAAAGCACATAGGAGAAAGAGATATTCTTGAATAACTTTTTTTGTGAAGGTCGGAGAGACTTGGAAAGTGGTTGCATCTGGACTAATTTGGGTCCTGCGGATCGATTGGTACCATCCCCGAGCTTGTACGACCTTCGGAAGAGGTCGACCGACGAAATTCCCCCAAATCTGAGGAGATATTCTTGAATAACTTTTTTTGTGAAGGTCGGAGAGACTTGCAAGTAGGCTCTACCCCCACTAAATGGGGTTGCGCGCATCGATCGGTACCATCCTTGAGCTTCTCCGACTTTCGGAAGGGTTAGGGTTAGGGTTAGGGATGAAAGCACATAGGAGAAAGAGATATTCTTGAATAACTTTTTTTGTGAAGGTCGGAGAGACTTGCAAGTAGGCTCTACCCCCACTAAATGGGGTAGCGCGCATCGATCGGTACCATCCTTGAGCTTTTCCCACTTTCGGAAGGGTTAGGGTTAGGGTTAGGGATGAAAGCACATAGGAGAAAGAGATATTCTTGAATAACTTTTTTTGTGAAGGTCGGAGAGACTTGGAAAGTGGTTGCATCTGGACTAATTTGGGTCCTGCGGATCGATTGGTACCATCCCCGAGCTTGTACGACCTTCGGAAGAGGTCGACCGACGAAATTCCCCCAAATCTGAGGAGATATTCTTGAATAACTTTTTTTGTGAAGGTCGGAGAGACTTGCAAGTAGGCTCTACCCCCACTAAATGGGGTTGCGCGCATCGATCGGTACCATCCTTGAGCTTCTCCGACTTTCGGAAGGGTTAGGGTTAGGGTTAGGGATGAAAGCACATAGGAGAAAGAGATATTCTTGAATAACTTTTTTTGTGAAGGTCGGAGAGACTTGCAAGTAGGCTCTACCCCCACTAAATGGGGTAGCGCGCATCGATCGGTACCATCCTTGAGCTTCTCCGACTTTCGGAAGGGTTAGGGTTAGGGTTAGGGATGAAAGCACATAGGAGAAAGAGATATTCTTGAATAACTTTTTTTGTGAAGGTCGGAGAGACTTGGAAAGTGGTTGCATCTGGACTAATTTGGGTCCTGCGGATCGATTGGTACCATCCCCGAGCTTGTACGACCTTCGGAAGAGGTCGACCGACGAAATTCCCCCAAATCTGAGGAGATATTCTTGAATTACTTTTTTTGTGAAGGTCGGAGAGACTTGCAAGTAGGCTCTACCCCCACTAAATGGGGTTGCGCGCATCGATCGGTACCATCCTTGAGCTTCTCCGACTTTCGGAAGGGTTAGGGTTAGGGTTAGGGATGAAAGCACATAGGAGAAAGAGATATTCTTGAATAACTTTTTTTGTGAAGGTCGGAGAGACTTGCAAGTAGGCTCTACCCCCACTAAATGGGGTAGCGCGCATCGATCGGTACCATCCTTGAGCTTCTCCGACTTTCGGAAGGGTTAGGGTTAGGGTTAGGGATGAAAGCACATAGGAGAAAGAGATATTCTTGAATAACTTTTTTTGTGAAGGTCGGAGAGACTTGGAAAGTGGTTGCATCTGGACTAATTTGGGTCCTGCGGATCGATTGGTACCATCCCCGAGCTTGTACGACCTTCGGAAGAGGTCGACCGACGAAATTCCCCCAAATCTGAGGAGATATTCTTGAATAACTTTTTTTGTGAAGGTCGGAGAGACTTGCAAGTAGGCTCTACCCCCACTAAATGGGGTTGCGCGCATCGATCGGTACCATCCTTGAGCTTCTCCGACTTTCGGAAGGGTTAGGGTTAGGGTTAGGGATGAAAGCACATAGGAGAAAGAGATATTCTTGAATAACTTTTTTTGTGAAGGTCGGAGAGACTTGCAAGTAGGCTCTACCCCCACTAAATGGGGTAGCACGCATCGATCGGTACCATCCTTGAGCTTCTCCGACTTTCGGAAGGGTTAGGGTTAGGGTTAGGGATGAAAGCACATAGGAGAAAGAGATATTCTTGAATAACTTTTTTTGTGAAGGTCGGAGAGACTTGGAAAGTGGTTGCATCTGGACTAATTTGGGTCCTGCGGATCGATTGGTACCATCCCCGAGCTTGTACGACCTTCGGAAGAGGTCGACCGACGAAATTCCCCCAAATCTGAGGAGATATTCTTGAATTACTTTTTTTGTGAAGGTCGGAGAGACTTGCAAGTAGGCTCTACCCCCACTAAATGGGGTAATGCGCATCGATCAGTACCATCCTTGAGCTTCTCCGACTTTTGGAAGGGTTAGGGTTAGGGTTAGGGATGAAAGCACATAGGAGAAAGAGATATTCTTGAATAACTTTTTTTGTGAAGGTCGGAGAGACTTGCAAGTAGGCTCTACCCCCACTAAATGGGGTAGCGCGCATCGATCGGTACCATCCTTGAGCTTCTCCGACTTTCGGAAGGGTTAGGGTTAGGGTTAGGGATGAAAGCACATAGGAGAAAGAGATATTCTTGAATAACTTTTTTTGTGAAGGTCAAAGAGACTTGGAAAGTGGTTGCATCTGGACTAATTTGGGTCCTGCGGATCGATTGGTACCATCCCCGAGCTTGTACGACCTTCGGAAGAGGTCGACCGACGAAATTCCCCCAAATCTGAGGAGATATTCTTGAATAACTTTTTTTGTGAAGGTCGGAGAGACTTGCAAGTAGGCTCTACCCCCACTAAATGGGGTAGCGCACATCGATCGGTACCATCCTTGAGCTTCTCCGACTTTCGGAAGGGTTAGGGTTAGGGTTAGGGATGAAAGCACATAGGAGAAAGAGATATTCTTGAATAACTTTTTTTGTGAAGGTCGGAGAGACTTGCAAGTAGGCTCTACCCCCACTAAATGGGGTAGCGCGCATCGATCGGTACCATCTTTGAGCTTCTCCGACTTTTGGAAGGGTTAGGGTTAGGGTTAGGGATGAAAGCACATAGGAGAAAGAGATATTCTTGAATAACTTTTTTTGTGAAGGTCGGAGAGACTTGCAAGTAGGCTCTACCCCCACTAAATGGGGTAGCGCGCATCGATCGGTACCATCCTTGAGCTTCTCCGACTTTCGGAAGGGTTAGGGTTAGGGTTAGGGATGAAAGCACATAGGAGAAAGAGATATTCTTGAATAACTTTTTTTGTGAAGGTCGGAGAGACTTGCAAGTAGGCTCTACCCCCACTAAATGGGGTAGCGCGCATCGATCGGTACCATCCTTGAGCTTCTCCGACTTTCGGAAGGGTTAGGGTTAGGGTTAGGGATGAAAGCACATAGGAGAAAGAGATATTCTTGAATAACTTTTTTTGTGAAGGTCGGAGAGACTTGCAAGTAGGCTCTACCCCCACTAAATGGGGTAGCGCGCATCGATCGGTACCATCTTTGAGCTTCTCCGACTTTCGGAAGGGTTAGGGTTAGGGTTAGGGATGAAAGCACATAGGAGAAAGAGATATTCTTGAATAACTTTTTTTGTGAAGGTCGGAGAGACTTGGAAAGTGGTTGCATCTGGACTAATTTGGGTCCTGCGGATCGATTGGTACCATCCCCAAGCTTGTACGACCTTCGGAAGAGGTCGACCGACGAAATTCCCCCAAATCTGAGGAGATATTCTTGAATAACTTTTTTTGTGAAGGTCGGAGAGACTTGCAAGTAGGCTCTACCCCCACTAAATGGGGTAGCGCACATCGATCGGTACCATCCTTGAGCTTCTCCGACTTTCGGAAGGGTTAGGGTTAGGGTTAGGGATGAAAGCACATAGGAGAAAGAGATATTCTTGAATAACTTTTTTTGTGAAGGTCGGAGAGACTTGCAAGTAGGCTCTACCCCCACTAAATGGGGTAGCGCGCATCGATCGGTACCATCCTTGAGCTTCTCCGACTTTCGGAAGGGTTAGGGTTAGGGTTAGGGATGAAAGCACATAGGAGAAAGAGATATTCTTGAATAACTTTTTTTGTGAAGGTCGGAGAGACTTGGAAAGTGGTTGCATCTGGACTAATTTGGGTCCTGCGGATCGATTGGTACCATCCCCGAGCTTGTACGACCTTCGGAAGAGGTCGACCGACGAAATTCCCCCAAATCTGAGGAGATATTCTTGAATTACTTTTTTTGTGAAGGTCGGAGAGACTTGCAAGTAGGCTCTACCCCCACTAAATGGGGTTGCGCGCATCGATCGGTACCATCCTTGAGCTTCTCCGACTTTCGGAAGGGTTAGGGTTAGGGTTAGGGATGAAAGCACATAGGAGAAAGAGATATTCTTGAATAACTTTTTTTGTGAAGGTCGGAGAGACTTGCAAGTAGGCTCTACCCCCACTAAATGGGGTAGCGCGCATCGATCGGTACCATCCTTGAGCTTCTCCGACTTTCGGAAGGGTTAGGGTTAGGGTTAGGGATGAAAGCACATAGGAGAAAGAGATATTCTTGAATAACTTTTTTTGTGAAGGTCAAAGAGACTTGGAAAGTGGTTGCATCTGGACTAATTTGGGTCCTGCGGATCGATTGGTACCATCCCCGAGCTTGTACGACCTTCGGAAGAGGTCGACCGACGAAATTCCCCCAAATCTGAGGAGATATTCTTGAATAACTTTTTTTGTGAAGGTCGGAGAGACTTGCAAGTAGGCTCTACCCCCACTAAATGGGGTAGCGCACATCGATCGGTACCATCCTTGAGCTTCTCCGACTTTCGGAAGGGTTAGGGTTAGGGTTAGGGATGAAAGCACATAGGAGAAAGAGATATTCTTGAATAACTTTTTTTGTGAAGGTCGGAGAGACTTGCAAGTAGGCTCTACCCCCACTAAATGGGGTAGCGCGCATCGATCGGTACCATCTTTGAGCTTCTCCGACTTTTGGAAGGGTTAGGGTTAGGGTTAGGGATGAAAGCACATAGGAGAAAGAGATATTCTTGAATAACTTTTTTTGTGAAGGTCGGAGAGACTTGCAAGTAGGCTCTACCCCCACTAAATGGGGTAGCGCGCATCGATCGGTACCATCCTTGAGCTTCTCCGACTTTCGGAAGGGTTAGGGTTAGGGTTAGGGATGAAAGCACATAGGAGAAAGAGATATTCTTGAATAACTTTTTTTGTGAAGGTCGGAGAGACTTGCAAGTAGGCTCTACCCCCACTAAATGGGGTAGCGCGCATCGATCGGTACCATCCTTGAGCTTCTCCGACTTTCGGAAGGGTTAGGGTTAGGGTTAGGGATGAAAGCACATAGGAGAAAGAGATATTCTTGAATAACTTTTTTTGTGAAGGTCGGAGAGACTTGCAAGTAGGCTCTACCCCCACTAAATGGGGTAGCGCGCATCGATCGGTACCATCTTTGAGCTTCTCCGACTTTCGGAAGGGTTAGGGTTAGGGTTAGGGATGAAAGCACATAGGAGAAAGAGATATTCTTGAATAACTTTTTTTGTGAAGGTCGGAGAGACTTGGAAAGTGGTTGCATCTGGACTAATTTGGGTCCTGCGGATCGATTGGTACCATCCCCAAGCTTGTACGACCTTCGGAAGAGGTCGACCGACGAAATTCCCCCAAATCTGAGGAGATATTCTTGAATAACTTTTTTTGTGAAGGTCGGAGAGACTTGCAAGTAGGCTCTACCCCCACTAAATGGGGTAGCGCACATCGATCGGTACCATCCTTGAGCTTCTCCGACTTTCGGAAGGGTTAGGGTTAGGGTTAGGGATGAAAGCACATAGGAGAAAGAGATATTCTTGAATAACTTTTTTTGTGAAGGTCAGAGAGACTTGCAAGTAGGCTCTACCCCCACTAAATGGGGTAGCGCGCATCGATCGGTACCATCCTTGAGCTTCTCCGACTTTCGGAAGGGTTAGGGTTAGGGTTAGGGATGAAAGCACATAGGAGAAAGAGATATTCTTGAATAACTTTTTTTGTGAAGGTCGGAGAGACTTGGAAAGTGGTTGCATCTGGACTAATTTGGGTCCTGCGGATCGATTGGTACCATCCCCGAGCTTGTACGACCTTCGGAAGAGGTCGACCGACGAAATTCCCCCAAATCTGAGGAGATATTCTTGAATTACTTTTTTTGTGAAGGTCGGAGAGACTTGCAAGTAGGCTCTACCCCCACTAAATGGGGTTGCGCGCATCGATCGGTACCATCCTTGAGCTTCTCCGACTTTCGGAAGGGTTAGGGTTAGGGTTAGGGATGAAAGCACATAGGAGAAAGAGATATTCTTGAATAACTTTTTTTGTGAAGGTCGGAGAGACTTGCAAGTAGGCTCTACCCCCACTAAATGGGGTAGCGCGCATCGATCGGTACCATCCTTGAGCTTCTCCGACTTTCGGAAGGGTTAGGGTTAGGGTTAGGGATGAAAGCACATAGGAGAAAGAGATATTCTTGAATAACTTTTTTTGTGAAGGTCGGAGAGACTTGGAAAGTGGTTGCATCTGGACTAATTTGGGTCCTGCGGATCGATTGGTACCATCCCCGAGCTTGTACGACCTTCGGAAGAGGTCGACCGACGAAATTCCCCCAAATCTGAGGAGATATTCTTGAATAACTTTTTTTGTGAAGGTCGGAGAGACTTGCAAGTAGGCTCTACCCCCACTAAATGGGGTTGCGCGCATCGATCGGTACCATCCTTGAGCTTCTCCGACTTTCGGAAGGGTTAGGGTTAGGGTTAGGGATGAAAGCACATAGGAGAAAGAGATATTCTTGAATAACTTTTTTTGTGAAGGTCGGAGAGACTTGCAAGTAGGCTCTACCCCCACTAAATGGGGTAGCGCGCATCGATCGGTACCATCCTTGAGCTTCTCCGACTTTCGGAAGGGTTAGGGTTAGGGTTAGGGATGAAAGCACATAGGAGAAAGAGATATTCTTGAATAACTTTTTTTGTGAAGGTCGGAGAGACTTGGAAAGTGGTTGCATCTGGACTAATTTGGGTCCTGCGGATCGATTGGTACCATCCCCGAGCTTGTACGACCTTCGGAAGAGGTCGACCGACGAAATTCCCCCAAATCTGAGGAGATATTCTTGAATTACTTTTTTTGTGAAGGTCGGAGAGACTTGCAAGTAGGCTCTACCCCCACTAAATGGGGTAATGCGCATCGATCAGTACCATCCTTGAGCTTCTCCGACTTTTGGAAGGGTTAGGGTTAGGGTTAGGGATGAAAGCACATAGGAGAAAGAGATATTCTTGAATAACTTTTTTTGTGAAGGTCGGAGAGACTTGCAAGTAGGCTCTACCCCCACTAAATGGGGTAGCGCGCATCGATCGGTACCATCCTTGAGCTTCTCCGACTTTCGGAAGGGTTAGGGTTAGGGTTAGGGATGAAAGCACATAGGAGAAAGAGATATTCTTGAATAACTTTTTTTGTGAAGGTCAAAGAGACTTGGAAAGTGGTTGCATCTGGACTAATTTGGGTCCTGCGGATCGATTGGTACCATCCCCGAGCTTGTACGACCTTCGGAAGAGGTCGACCGACGAAATTCCCCCAAATCTGAGGAGATATTCTTGAATAACTTTTTTTGTGAAGGTCGGAGAGACTTGCAAGTAGGCTCTACCCCCACTAAATGGGGTAGCGCACATCGATCGGTACCATCCTTGAGCTTCTCCGACTTTCGGAAGGGTTAGGGTTAGGGTTAGGGATGAAAGCACATAGGAGAAAGAGATATTCTTGAATAACTTTTTTTGTGAAGGTCGGAGAGACTTGCAAGTAGGCTCTACCCCCACTAAATGGGGTAGCGCGCATCGATCGGTACCATCTTTGAGCTTCTCCGACTTTTGGAAGGGTTAGGGTTAGGGTTAGGGATGAAAGCACATAGGAGAAAGAGATATTCTTGAATAACTTTTTTTGTGAAGGTCGGAGAGACTTGCAAGTAGGCTCTACCCCCACTAAATGGGGTAGCGCACATCGATCGGTACCATCTTTGAGCTTCTCCGACTTTCGGAAGGGTTAGGGTTAGGGATGAAAGCACATAGGAGAAAGAGATATTCTTGAATAACTTTTTTTGTGAAGGTCGGAGAGACTTGCAAGTAGGCTCTACCCCCACTAAATGGGGTAGCGCGCATCGATCGGTACCATCCTTGAGCTTCTCCGACTTTCGGAAGGGTTAGGGTTAGGGTTAGGGATGAAAGCACATAGGAGAAAGAGATATTCTTGAATAACTTTTTTTGTGAAGGTCGGAGAGACTTGCAAGTAGGCTCTACCCCCACTAAATGGGGTAGCGCGCATCGATCGGTACCATCTTTGAGCTTCTCCGACTTTCGGAAGGGTTAGGGTTAGGGTTAGGGATGAAAGCACATAGGAGAAAGAGATATTCTTGAATAACTTTTTTTGTGAAGGTCGGAGAGACTTGGAAAGTGGTTGCATCTGGACTAATTTGGGTCCTGCGGATCGATTGGTACCATCCCCGAGCTTGTACGACCTTCGGAAGAGGTCGACCGACGAAATTCCCCCAAATCTGAGGAGATATTCTTGAATAACTTTTTTTGTGAAGGTCGGAGAGACTTGCAAGTAGGCTCTACCCCCACTAAATGGGGTAGCGCACATCGATCGGTACCATCCTTGAGCTTCTCCGACTTTCGGAAGGGTTAGGGTTAGGGTTAGGGATGAAAGCACATAGGAGAAAGAGATATTCTTGAATAACTTTTTTTGTGAAGGTCGGAGAGACTTGCAAGTAGGCTCTACCCCCACTAAATGGGGTAGCGCGCATCGATCGGTACCATCCTTGAGCTTCTCCGACTTTCGGAAGGGTTAGGGTTAGGGTTAGGGATGAAAGCACATAGGAGAAAGAGATATTCTTGAATAACTTTTTTTGTGAAGGTCGGAGAGACTTGGAAAGTGGTTGCATCTGGACTAATTTGGGTCCTGCGGATCGATTGGTACCATCCCCGAGCTTGTACGACCTTCGGAAGAGGTCGACCGACGAAATTCCCCCAAATCTGAGGAGATATTCTTGAATAACTTTTTTTGTGAAGGTCGGAGAGACTTGCAAGTAGGCTCTACCCCCACTAAATGGGGTTGCGCACATCGATCGGTACCATCCTTGAGCTTCTCCGACTTTCGGAAGGGTTAGGGTTAGGGTTAGGGATGAAAGCACATAGGAGAAAGAGATATTCTTGAATAACTTTTTTTGTGAAGGTCGGAGAGACTTGCAAGTAGGCTCTACCCCCACTAAATGGGGTAGCGCGCATCGATCGGTACCATCCTTGAGCTTTTCCCACTTTCGGAAGGGTTAGGGTTAGGGTTAGGGATGAAAGCACATAGGAGAAAGAGATATTCTTGAATAACTTTTTTTGTGAAGGTCGGAGAGACTTGGAAAGTGGTTGCATCTGGACTAATTTGGGTCCTGCGGATCGATTGGTACCATCCCCGAGCTTGTACGACCTTTGGAAGAGGTCGACCGACGAAATTCCCCCAAATCTGAGGAGATATTCTTGAATAACTTTTTTTGTGAAGGTCGGAGAGACTTGCAAGTAGGCTCTACCCCCACTAAATGGGGTTGCGCGCATCGATCGGTACCATCCTTGAGCTTCTCCGACTTTCGGAAGGGTTAGGGTTAGGGTTAGGGATGAAAGCACATAGGAGAAAGAGATATTCTTGAATAACTTTTTTTGTGAAGGTCGGAGAGACTTGCAAGTAGGCTCTACCCCCACTAAATGGGGTAGCGCGCATCGATCGGTACCATCCTTGAGCTTCTCCGACTTTCGGAAGGGTTAGGGTTAGGGTTAGGGATGAAAGCACATAGGAGAAAGAGATATTCTTGAATAACTTTTTTTGTGAAGGTCGGAGAGACTTGGAAAGTGGTTGCATCTGGACTAATTTGGGTCCTGCGGATCGATTGGTACCATCCCCGAGCTTGTACGACCTTCGGAAGAGGTCGACCGACGAAATTCCCCCAAATCTGAGGAGATATTCTTGAATTACTTTTTTTGTGAAGGTCGGAGAGACTTGCAAGTAGGCTCTACCCCCACTAAATGGGGTTGCGCGCATCGATCGGTACCATCCTTGAGCTTCTCCGACTTTCGGAAGGGTTAGGGTTAGGGTTAGGGATGAAAGCACATAGGAGAAAGAGATATTCTTGAATAACTTTTTTTGTGAAGGTCGGAGAGACTTGCAAGTAGGCTCTACCCCCACTAAATGGGGTAGCGCGCATCGATCGGTACCATCCTTGAGCTTCTCCGACTTTCGGAAGGGTTAGGGTTAGGGTTAGGGATGAAAGCACATAGGAGAAAGAGATATTCTTGAATAACTTTTTTTGTGAAGGTCGGAGAGACTTGGAAAGTGGTTGCATCTGGACTAATTTGGGTCCTGCGGATCGATTGGTACCATCCCCGAGCTTGTACGACCTTCGGAAGAGGTCGACCGACGAAATTCCCCCAAATCTGAGGAGATATTCTTGAATAACTTTTTTTGTGAAGGTCGGAGAGACTTGCAAGTAGGCTCTACCCCCACTAAATGGGGTTGCGCGCATCGATCGGTACCATCCTTGAGCTTCTCCGACTTTCGGAAGGGTTAGGGTTAGGGTTAGGGATGAAAGCACATAGGAGAAAGAGATATTCTTGAATAACTTTTTTTGTGAAGGTCGGAGAGACTTGCAAGTAGGCTCTACCCCCACTAAATGGGGTAGCGCGCATCGATCGGTACCATCCTTGAGCTTCTCCGACTTTCGGAAGGGTTAGGGTTAGGGTTAGGGATGAAAGCACATAGGAGAAAGAGATATTCTTGAATAACTTTTTTTGTGAAGGTCGGAGAGACTTGGAAAGTGGTTGCATCTGGACTAATTTGGGTCCTGCGGATCGATTGGTACCATCCCCGAGCTTGTACGACCTTCGGAAGAGGTCGACCGACGAAATTCCCCCAAATCTGAGGAGATATTCTTGAATTACTTTTTTTGTGAAGGTCGGAGAGACTTGCAAGTAGGCTCTACCCCCACTAAATGGGGTAATGCGCATCGATCAGTACCATCCTTGAGCTTCTCCGACTTTTGGAAGGGTTAGGGTTAGGGTTAGGGATGAAAGCACATAGGAGAAAGAGATATTCTTGAATAACTTTTTTTGTGAAGGTCGGAGAGACTTGCAAGTAGGCTCTACCCCCACTAAATGGGGTAGCGCGCATCGATCGGTACCATCCTTGAGCTTCTCCGACTTTCGGAAGGGTTAGGGTTAGGGTTAGGGATGAAAGCACATAGGAGAAAGAGATATTCTTGAATAACTTTTTTTGTGAAGGTCAAAGAGACTTGGAAAGTGGTTGCATCTGGACTAATTTGGGTCCTGCGGATCGATTGGTACCATCCCCGAGCTTGTACGACCTTCGGAAGAGGTCGACCGACGAAATTCCCCCAAATCTGAGGAGATATTCTTGAATAACTTTTTTTGTGAAGGTCGGAGAGACTTGCAAGTAGGCTCTACCCCCACTAAATGGGGTAGCGCACATCGATCGGTACCATCCTTGAGCTTCTCCGACTTTCGGAAGGGTTAGGGTTAGGGATGAAAGCACATAGGAGAAAGAGATATTCTTGAATAACTTTTTTTGTGAAGGTCGGAGAGACTTGCAAGTAGGCTCTACCCCCACTAAATGGGGTAGCGCGCATCGATCGGTACCATCCTTGAGCTTCTCCGACTTTCGGAAGGGTTAGGGTTAGGGTTAGGGATGAAAGCACATAGGAGAAAGAGATATTCTTGAATAACTTTTTTTGTGAAGGTCGGAGAGACTTGGAAAGTGGTTGCATCTGGACTAATTTGGGTCCTGCGGATCGATTGGTACCATCCCCGAGCTTGTACGACCTTCGGAAGAGGTCGACCGACGAAATTCCCCCAAATCTGAGGAGATATTCTTGAATAACTTTTTTTGTGAAGGTCGGAGAGACTTGCAAGTAGGCTCTACCCCCACTAAATGGGGTTGCGCGCATCGATCGGTACCATCCTTGAGCTTCTCCGACTTTCGGAAGGGTTAGGGTTAGGGTTAGGGATGAAAGCACATAGGAGAAAGAGATATTCTTGAATAACTTTTTTTGTGAAGGTCGGAGAGACTTGCAAGTAGGCTCTACCCCCACTAAATGGGGTAGCGCGCATCGATCGGTACCATCCTTGAGCTTCTCCGACTTTCGGAAGGGTTAGGGTTAGGGTTAGGGATGAAAGCACATAGGAGAAAGAGATATTCTTGAATAACTTTTTTTGTGAAGGTCGGAGAGACTTGGAAAGTGGTTGCATCTGGACTAATTTGGGTCCTGCAGATCGATTGGTACCATCCCCGAGCTTGTACGACCTTCGGAAGAGGTCGACCGACGAAATTCCCCCAAATCTGAGGAGATATTCTTGAATTACTTTTTTTGTGAAGGTCGGAGAGACTTGCAAGTAGGCTCTACCCCCACTAAATGGGGTAATGCGCATCGATCAGTACCATCCTTGAGCTTCTCCGACTTTTGGAAGGGTTAGGGTTAGGGTTAGGGATGAAAGCACATAGGAGAAAGAGATATTCTTGAATAACTTTTTTTGTGAAGGTCGGAGAGACTTGCAAGTAGGCTCTACCCCCACTAAATGGGGTAGCGCGCATCGATCGGTACCATCCTTGAGCTTCTCCGACTTTCGGAAGGGTTAGGGTTAGGGTTAGGGATGAAAGCACATAGGAGAAAGAGATATTCTTGAATAACTTTTTTTGTGAAGGTCAAAGAGACTTGGAAAGTGGTTGCATCTGGACTAATTTGGGTCCTGCGGATCGATTGGTACCATCCCCGAGCTTGTACGACCTTCGGAAGAGGTCGACCGACGAAATTCCCCCAAATCTGAGGAGATATTCTTGAATAACTTTTTTTGTGAAGGTCGGAGAGACTTGCAAGTAGGCTCTACCCCCACTAAATGGGGTAGCGCACATCGATCGGTACCATCCTTGAGCTTCTCCGACTTTCGGAAGGGTTAGGGTTAGGGTTAGGGATGAAAGCACATAGGAGAAAGAGATATTCTTGAATAACTTTTTTTGTGAAGGTCGGAGAGACTTGCAAGTAGGCTCTACCCCCACTAAATGGGGTAGCGCGCATCGATCGGTACCATCTTTGAGCTTCTCCGACTTTTGGAAGGGTTAGGGTTAGGGTTAGGGATGAAAGCACATAGGAGAAAGAGATATTCTTGAATAACTTTTTTTGTGAAGGTCGGAGAGACTTGCAAGTAGGCTCTACCCCCACTAAATGGGGTAGCGCGCATCGATCGGTACCATCCTTGAGCTTCTCCGACTTTCGGAAGGGTTAGGGTTAGGGTTAGGGATGAAAGCACATAGGAGAAAGAGATATTCTTGAATAACTTTTTTTGTGAAGGTCGGAGAGACTTGCAAGTAGGCTCTACCCCCACTAAATGGGGTAGCGCGCATCGATCGGTACCATCCTTGAGCTTCTCCGACTTTCGGAAGGGTTAGGGTTAGGGTTAGGGATGAAAGCACATAGGAGAAAGAGATATTCTTGAATAACTTTTTTTGTGAAGGTCGGAGAGACTTGCAAGTAGGCTCTACCCCCACTAAATGGGGTAGCGCGCATCGATCGGTACCATCTTTGAGCTTCTCCGACTTTCGGAAGGGTTAGGGTTAGGGTTAGGGATGAAAGCACATAGGAGAAAGAGATATTCTTGAATAACTTTTTTTGTGAAGGTCGGAGAGACTTGGAAAGTGGTTGCATCTGGACTAATTTGGGTCCTGCGGATCGATTGGTACCATCGCCAAGCTTGTACGACCTTCGGAAGAGGTCGACCGACGAAATTCCCCCAAATCTGAGGAGATATTCTTGAATAACTTTTTTTGTGAAGGTCGGAGAGACTTGCAAGTAGGCTCTACCCCCACTAAATGGGGTAGCGCACATCGATCGGTACCATCCTTGAGCTTCTCCGACTTTCGGAAGGGTTAGGGTTAGGGTTAGGGATGAAAGCACATAGGAGAAAGAGATATTCTTGAATAACTTTTTTTGTGAAGGTCGGAGAGACTTGCAAGTAGGCTCTACCCCCACTAAATGGGGTAGCGCGCATCGATCGGTACCATCCTTGAGCTTCTCCGACTTTCGGAAGGGTTAGGGTTAGGGTTAGGGATGAAAGCACATAGGAGAAAGAGATATTCTTGAATAACTTTTTTTGTGAAGGTCGGAGAGACTTGGAAAGTGGTTGCATCTGGACTAATTTGGGTCCTGCGGATCGATTGGTACCATCCCCGAGCTTGTACGACCTTCGGAAGAGGTCGACCGACGAAATTCCCCCAAATCTGAGGAGATATTCTTGAATAACTTTTTTTGTGAAGGTCGGAGAGACTTGCAAGTAGGCTCTACCCCCACTAAATGGGGTTGCGCGCATCGATCGGTACCATCCTTGAGCTTCTCCGACTTTCGGAAGGGTTAGGGTTAGGGTTAGGGATGAAAGCACATAGGAGAAAGAGATATTCTTGAATAACTTTTTTTGTGAAGGTCGGAGAGACTTGCAAGTAGGCTCTACCCCCACTAAATGGAGTAGCGCGCATCGATCGGTACCATCCTTGAGCTTCTCCGACTTTCGGAAGGGTTAGGGTTAGGGTTAGGGATGAAAGCACATAGGAGAAAGAGATATTCTTGAATAACTTTTTTTGTGAAGGTCGGAGAGACTTGGAAAGTGGTTGCATCTGGACTAATTTGGGTCCTGCGGATCGATTGGTACCATCCCCGAGCTTGTACGACCTTCGGAAGAGGTCGACCGACGAAATTCCCCCAAATCTGAGGAGATATTCTTGAATAACTTTTTTTGTGAAGGTCGGAGAGACTTGCAAGTAGGCTCTACCCCCACTAAATGGGGTAGCGCGCATCGATCGGTACCATCCTTGAGCTTCTCCGACTTTCGGAAGGGTTAGGGTTAGGGTTAGGGATGAAAGCACATAGGAGAAAGAGATATTCTTGAATAACTTTTTTTGTGAAGGTCGGAGAGACTTGCAAGTAGGCTCTACCCCCACTAAATGGGGTAGCGCGCATCGATCGGTACCATCCTTGAGCTTCTCCGACTTTCGGAAGGGTTAGGGTTAGGGTTAGGGATGAAAGCACATAGGAGAAAGAGATATTCTTGAATAACTTTTTTTGTGAAGGTCGGAGAGACTTGCAAGTAGGCTCTACCCCCACTAAATGGGGTAGCGCGCATCGATCGGTACCATCTTTGAGCTTCTCCGACTTTCGGAAGGGTTAGGGTTAGGGTTAGGGATGAAAGCACATAGGAGAAAGAGATATTCTTGAATAACTTTTTTTGTGAAGGTCGGAGAGACTTGGAAAGTGGTTGCATCTGGACTAATTTGGGTCCTGCGGATCGATTGGTACCATCGCCAAGCTTGTACGACCTTCGGAAGAGGTCGACCGACGAAATTCCCCCAAATCTGAGGAGATATTCTTGAATAACTTTTTTTGTGAAGGTCGGAGAGACTTGCAAGTAGGCTCTACCCCCACTAAATGGGGTAGCGCACATCGATCGGTACCATCCTTGAGCTTCTCCGACTTTCGGAAGGGTTAGGGTTAGGGTTAGGGATGAAAGCACATAGGAGAAAGAGATATTCTTGAATAACTTTTTTTGTGAAGGTCGGAGAGACTTGCAAGTAGGCTCTACCCCCACTAAATGGGGTAGCGCGCATCGATCGGTACCATCCTTGAGCTTCTCCGACTTTCGGAAGGGTTAGGGTTAGGGTTAGGGATGAAAGCACATAGGAGAAAGAGATATTCTTGAATAACTTTTTTTGTGAAGGTCGGAGAGACTTGGAAAGTGGTTGCATCTGGACTAATTTGGGTCCTGCGGATCGATTGGTACCATCCCCGAGCTTGTACGACCTTCGGAAGAGGTCGACCGACGAAATTCCCCCAAATCTGAGGAGATATTCTTGAATAACTTTTTTTGT
This sequence comes from Limanda limanda, assembly GCF_963576545.1. NCBI lineage: Eukaryota > Metazoa > Chordata > Actinopteri > Pleuronectiformes > Pleuronectidae > Limanda > Limanda limanda. The sequence goes on along the minus strand of NW_026870584.1, from coordinate 377,580 downwards.
GAAGGTCGGAGAGACTTGCAAGTAGGCTCTACCCCCACTAAATGGGGTTGCGCGCATCGATCGGTACCATCCTTGAGCTTCTCCGACTTTCGGAAGGGTTAGGGTTAGGGTTAGGGATGAAAGCACATAGGAGAAAGAGATATTCTTGAATAACTTTTTTTGTGAAGGTCGGAGAGACTTGCAAGTAGGCTCTACCCCCACTAAATGGAGTAGCGCGCATCGATCGGTACCATCCTTGAGCTTCTCCGACTTTCGGAAGGGTTAGGGTTAGGGTTAGGGATGAAAGCACATAGGAGAAAGAGATATTCTTGAATAACTTTTTTTGTGAAGGTCGGAGAGACTTGGAAAGTGGTTGCATCTGGACTAATTTGGGTCCTGCGGATCGATTGGTACCATCCCCGAGCTTGTACGACCTTCGGAAGAGGTCGACCGACGAAATTCCCCCAAATCTGAGGAGATATTCTTGAATAACTTTTTTTGTGAAGGTCGGAGAGACTTGCAAGTAGGCTCTACCCCCACTAAATGGGGTTGCGCGCATCGATCGGTACCATCCTTGAGCTTCTCCGACTTTCGGAAGGGTTAGGGTTAGGGTTAGGGATGAAAGCACATAGGAGAAAGAGATATTCTTGAATAACTTTTTTTGTGAAGGTCGGAGAGACTTGCAAGTAGGCTCTACCCCCACTAAATGGGGTAGCGCGCATCGATCGGTACCATCCTTGAGCTTCTCCGACTTTCGGAAGGGTTAGGGTTAGGGTTAGGGATGAAAGCACATAGGAGAAAGAGATATTCTTGAATAACTTTTTTTGTGAAGGTCGGAGAGACTTGGAAAGTGGTTGCATCTGGACTAATTTGGGTCCTGCGGATCGATTGGTACCATCCCCGAGCTTGTACGACCTTCGGAAGAGGTCGACCGACGAAATTCCCCCAAATCTGAGGAGATATTCTTGAATAACTTTTTTTGTGAAGGTCGGAGAGACTTGCAAGTAGGCTCTACCCCCACTAAATGGGGTAGCGCACATCGATCGGTACCATCCTTGAGCTTCTCCGACTTTCGGAAGGGTTAGGGTTAGGGTTAGGGATGAAAGCACATAGGAGAAAGAGATATTCTTGAATAACTTTTTTTGTGAAGGTCGGAGAGACTTGCAAGTAGGCTCTACCCCCACTAAATGGGGTAGCGCGCATCGATCGGTACCATCCTTGAGCTTCTCCGACTTTTGGAAGGGTTAGGGTTAGGGTTAGGGATGAAAGCACATAGGAGAAAGAGATATTCTTGAATAACTTTTTTTGTGAAGGTCGGAGAGACTTGCAAGTAGGCTCTACCCCCACTAAATGGGGTAGCGCGCATCGATCGGTACCATCCTTGAGCTTCTCCGACTTTCGGAAGGGTTAGGGTTAGGGTTAGGGATGAAAGCACATAGGAGAAAGAGATATTCTTGAATAACTTTTTTTGTGAAGGTCGGAGAGACTTGCAAGTAGGCTCTACCCCCACTAAATGGGGTAGCGCGCATCGATCGGTACCATCCTTGAGCTTCTCCGACTTTCGGAAGGGTTAGGGTTAGGGTTAGGGATGAAAGCACATAGGAGAAAGAGATATTCTTGAATAACTTTTTTTGTGAAGGTCGGAGAGACTTGCAAGTAGGCTCTACCCCCACTAAATGGGGTAGCGCGCATCGATCGGTACCATCTTTGAGCTTCTCCGACTTTCGGAAGGGTTAGGGTTAGGGTTAGGGATGAAAGCACATAGGAGAAAGAGATATTCTTGAATAACTTTTTTTGTGAAGGTCGGAGAGACTTGGAAAGTGGTTGCATCTGGACTAATTTGGGTCCTGCGGATCGATTGGTACCATCCCCGAGCTTGTACGACCTTCGGAAGAGGTCGACCGACGAAATTCCCCCAAATCTGAGGAGATATTCTTGAATAACTTTTTTTGTGAAGGTCGGAGAGACTTGCAAGTAGGCTCTACCCCCACTAAATGGGGTAGCGCACATCGATCGGTACCATCCTTGAGCTTCTCCGACTTTCGGAAGGGTTAGGGTTAGGGTTAGGGATGAAAGCACATAGGAGAAAGAGATATTCTTGAATAACTTTTTTTGTGAAGGTCGGAGAGACTTGCAAGTAGGCTCTACCCCCACTAAATGGGGTAGCGCGCATCGATCGGTACCATCCTTGAGCTTCTCCGACTTTCGGAAGGGTTAGGGTTAGGGTTAGGGATGAAAGCACATAGGAGAAAGAGATATTCTTGAATAACTTTTTTTGTGAAGGTCGGAGAGACTTGGAAAGTGGTTGCATCTGGACTAATTTGGGTCCTGCGGATCGATTGGTACCATCCCCGAGCTTGTACGACCTTCGGAAGAGGTCGACCGACGAAATTCCCCCAAATCTGAGGAGATATTCTTGAATAACTTTTTTTGTGAAGGTCGGAGAGACTTGCAAGTAGGCTCTACCCCCACTAAATGGGGTTGCGCGCATCGATCGGTACCATCCTTGAGCTTCTCCGACTTTCGGAAGGGTTAGGGTTAGGGTTAGGGATGAAAGCACATAGGAGAAAGAGATATTCTTGAATAACTTTTTTTGTGAAGGTCGGAGAGACTTGCAAGTAGGCTCTACCCCCACTAAATGGGGTAGCGCGCATCGATCGGTACCATCCTTGAGCTTCTCCGACTTTCGGAAGGGTTAGGGTTAGGGTTAGGGATGAAAGCACATAGGAGAAAGAGATATTCTTGAATAACTTTTTTTGTGAAGGTCGGAGAGACTTGGAAAGTGGTTGCATCTGGACTAATTTGGGTCCTGCGGATCGATTGGTACCATCCCCGAGCTTGTACGACCTTCGGAAGAGGTCGACCGACGAAATTCCCCCAAATCTGAGGAGATATTCTTGAATAACTTTTTTTGTGAAGGTCGGAGAGACTTGCAAGTAGGCTCTACCCCCACTAAATGGGGTTGCGCGCATCGATCGGTACCATCCTTGAGCTTCTCCGACTTTCGGAAGGGTTAGGGTTAGGGTTAGGGATGAAAGCACATAGGAGAAAGAGATATTCTTGAATAACTTTTTTTGTGAAGGTCGGAGAGACTTGCAAGTAGGCTCTACCCCCACTAAATGGGGTAGCGCGCATCGATCGGTACCATCCTTGAGCTTCTCCGACTTTCGGAAGGGTTAGGGTTAGGGTTAGGGATGAAAGCACATAGGAGAAAGAGATATTCTTGAATAACTTTTTTTGTGAAGGTCGGAAAGACTTGGAAAGTGGTTGCATCTGGACTAATTTGGGTCCTGCGGATCGATTGGTACCATCCCCGAGCTTGTACGACCTTCGGAAGAGGTCGACCGACGAAATTCCCCCAAATCTGAGGAGATATTCTTGAATTACTTTTTTTGTGAAGGTCGGAGAGACTTGCAAGTAGGCTCTACCCCCACTAAATGGGGTTGCGCGCATCGATCGGTACCATCCTTGAGCTTCTCCGACTTTCGGAAGGGTTAGGGTTAGGGTTAGGGATGAAAGCACATAGGAGAAAGAGATATTCTTGAATAACTTTTTTTGTGAAGGTCGGAGAGACTTGCAAGTAGGCTCTACCCCCACTAAATGGGGTAGCGCGCATCGATCGGTACCATCCTTGAGCTTCTCCGACTTTCGGAAGGGTTAGGGTTAGGGTTAGGGATGAAAGCACATAGGAGAAAGAGATATTCTTGAATAACTTTTTTTGTGAAGGTCGGAGAGACTTGCAAGTAGGCTCTACCCCCACTAAATGGGGTAGCGCGCATCGATCGGTACCATCCTTGAGCTTCTCCGACTTTCGGAAGGGTTAGGGTTAGGGTTAGGGATGAAAGCACATAGGAGAAAGAGATATTCTTGAATAACTTTTTTTGTGAAGGTCGGAGAGACTTGCAAGTAGGCTCTACCCCCACTAAATGGGGTAGCGCGCATCGATCGGTACCATCCTTGAGCTTCTCCGACTTTCGGAAGGGTTAGGGTTAGGGTTAGGGATGAAAGCACATAGGAGAAAGAGATATTCTTGAATAACTTTTTTTGTGAAGGTCGGAGAGACTTGCAAGTAGGCTCTACCCCCACTAAATGGGGTAGCGCGCATCGATCGGTACCATCCTTGAGCTTCTCCGACTTTCGGAAGGGTTAGGGTTAGGGTTAGGGATGAAAGCACATAGGAGAAAGAGATATTCTTGAATAACTTTTTTTGTGAAGGTCGGAGAGACTTGGAAAGTGGTTGCATCTGGACTAATTTGGGTCCTGCGGATCGATTGGTACCATCCCCGAGCTTGTACGACCTTCGGAAGAGGTCGACCGACGAAATTCCCCCAAATCTGAGGAGATATTCTTGAATAACTTTTTTTGTGAAGGTCGGAGAGACTTGCAAGTAGGCTCTACCCCCACTAAATGGGGTAGCGCGCATCGATCGGTACCATCCTTGAGCTTCTCCGACTTTCGGAAGGGTTAGGGTTAGGGTTAGGGATGAAAGCACATAGGAGAAAGAGATATTCTTGAATAACTTTTTTTGTGAAGGTCGGAGAGACTTGCAAGTAGGCTCTACCCCCACTAAATGGGGTAGCGCGCATCGATCGGTACCATCCTTGAGCTTCTCCGACTTTCGGAAGGGTTAGGGTTAGGGATGAAAGCACATAGGAGAAAGAGATATTCTTGAATAACTTTTTTTGTGAAGGTCGGAGAGACTTGCAAGTAGGCTCTACCCCCACTAAATGGGGTTGCGCGCATCGATCGGTACCATCCTTGAGCTTCTCCGACTTTCGGAAGGGTTAGGGTTAGGGTTAGGGATGAAAGCACATAGGAGAAAGAGATATTCTTGAATAACTTTTTTTGTGAAGGTCGGAGAGACTTGCAAGTAGGCTCTACCCCCACTAAATGGGGTAGCGCGCATCGATCGGTACCATCCTTGAGCTTCTCCGACTTTCGGAAGGGTTAGGGTTAGGGTTAGGGATGAAAGCACATAGGAGAAAGAGATATTCTTGAATAACTTTTTTTGTGAAGGTCGGGGAGACTTGGAAAGTGGTTGCATCTGGACTAATTTGGGTCTTGCGGATCGATTGGTACCATCCCCGAGCTTGTACGACCTTCGGAAGAGGTCGACCGACGAAATTCCCCCAAATCTGAGGAGATATTCTTGAATAACTTTTTTTGTGAAGGTCGGAGAGACTTGCAAGTAGGCTCTACCCCCACTAAATGGGGTTGCGCGCATCGATCAGTACCATCCTTGAGCTTCTCCGACTTTCGGAAGGGTTAGGGTTAGGGTTAGGGATGAAAGCACATAGGAGAAAGAGATATTCTTGAATAACTTTTTTTGTGAAGGTCGGAGAGACTTGGAAAGTGGTTGCATCTGGACTAATTTGGGTCCTGCGGATCGATTGGTACCATCCCCGAGCTTGTACGACCTTCGGAAGAGGTCGACCGACGAAATTCCCCCAAATCTGAGGAGATATTCTTGAATAACTTTTTTTGTGAAGGTCGGAGAGACTTGCAAGTAGGCTCTACCCCCACTAAATGGGGTTGCGCGCATCGATCGGTACCATCCTTGAGCTTCTCCGACTTTCGGAAGGGTTAGGGTTAGGGTTAGGGATGAAAGCACATAGGAGAAAGAGATATTCTTGAATAACTTTTTTTGTGAAGGTCGGAGAGACTTGCAAGTAGGCTCTACCCCCACTAAATGGAGTAGCGCGCATCGATCGGTACCATCCTTGAGCTTCTCCGACTTTCGGAAGGGTTAGGGTTAGGGTTAGGGATGAAAGCACATAGGAGAAAGAGATATTCTTGAATAACTTTTTTTGTGAAGGTCGGAGAGACTTGGAAAGTGGTTGCATCTGGACTAATTTGGGTCCTGCGGATCGATTGGTACCATCCCCGAGCTTGTACGACCTTCGGAAGAGGTCGACCGACGAAATTCCCCCAAATCTGAGGAGATATTCTTGAATAACTTTTTTTGTGAAGGTCGGAGAGACTTGCAAGTAGGCTCTACCCCCACTAAATGGGGTAGCGCGCATCGATCGGTACCATCCTTGAGCTTCTCCGACTTTCGGAAGGGTTAGGGTTAGGGTTAGGGATGAAAGCACATAGGAGAAAGAGATATTCTTGAATAACTTTTTTTGTGAAGGTCGGAGAGACTTGCAAGTAGGCTCTACCCCCACTAAATGGGGTAGCGCGCATCGATCGGTACCATCCTTGAGCTTCTCCGACTTTCGGAAGGGTTAGGGTTAGGGTTAGGGATGAAAGCACATAGGAGAAAGAGATATTCTTGAATAACTTTTTTTGTGAAGGTCGGAGAGACTTGCAAGTAGGCTCTACCCCCACTAAATGGGGTAGCGCGCATCGATCGGTACCATCTTTGAGCTTCTCCGACTTTCGGAAGGGTTAGGGTTAGGGTTAGGGATGAAAGCACATAGGAGAAAGAGATATTCTTGAATAACTTTTTTTGTGAAGGTCGGAGAGACTTGGAAAGTGGTTGCATCTGGACTAATTTGGGTCCTGCGGATCGATTGGTACCATCGCCAAGCTTGTACGACCTTCGGAAGAGGTCGACCGACGAAATTCCCCCAAATCTGAGGAGATATTCTTGAATAACTTTTTTTGTGAAGGTCGGAGAGACTTGCAAGTAGGCTCTACCCCCACTAAATGGGGTAGCGCACATCGATCGGTACCATCCTTGAGCTTCTCCGACTTTCGGAAGGGTTAGGGTTAGGGTTAGGGATGAAAGCACATAGGAGAAAGAGATATTCTTGAATAACTTTTTTTGTGAAGGTCGGAGAGACTTGCAAGTAGGCTCTACCCCCACTAAATGGGGTAGCGCGCATCGATCGGTACCATCCTTGAGCTTCTCCGACTTTCGGAAGGGTTAGGGTTAGGGTTAGGGATGAAAGCACATAGGAGAAAGAGATATTCTTGAATAACTTTTTTTGTGAAGGTCGGAGAGACTTGGAAAGTGGTTGCATCTGGACTAATTTGGGTCCTGCGGATCGATTGGTACCATCCCCGAGCTTGTACGACCTTCGGAAGAGGTCGACCGACGAAATTCCCCCAAATCTGAGGAGATATTCTTGAATAACTTTTTTTGTGAAGGTCGGAGAGACTTGCAAGTAGGCTCTACCCCCACTAAATGGGGTTGCGCGCATCGATCGGTACCATCCTTGAGCTTCTCCGACTTTCGGAAGGGTTAGGGTTAGGGTTAGGGATGAAAGCACATAGGAGAAAGAGATATTCTTGAATAACTTTTTTTGTGAAGGTCGGAGAGACTTGCAAGTAGGCTCTACCCCCACTAAATGGAGTAGCGCGCATCGATCGGTACCATCCTTGAGCTTCTCCGACTTTCGGAAGGGTTAGGGTTAGGGTTAGGGATGAAAGCACATAGGAGAAAGAGATATTCTTGAATAACTTTTTTTGTGAAGGTCGGAGAGACTTGGAAAGTGGTTGCATCTGGACTAATTTGGGTCCTGCGGATCGATTGGTACCATCCCCGAGCTTGTACGACCTTCGGAAGAGGTCGACCGACGAAATTCCCCCAAATCTGAGGAGATATTCTTGAATAACTTTTTTTGTGAAGGTCGGAGAGACTTGCAAGTAGGCTCTACCCCCACTAAATGGGGTTGCGCGCATCGATCGGTACCATCCTTGAGCTTCTCCGACTTTCGGAAGGGTTAGGGTTAGGGTTAGGGATGAAAGCACATAGGAGAAAGAGATATTCTTGAATAACTTTTTTTGTGAAGGTCGGAGAGACTTGCAAGTAGGCTCTACCCCCACTAAATGGGGTAGCGCGCATCGATCGGTACCATCCTTGAGCTTCTCCGACTTTCGGAAGGGTTAGGGTTAGGGTTAGGGATGAAAGCACATAGGAGAAAGAGATATTCTTGAATAACTTTTTTTGTGAAGGTCGGAGAGACTTGGAAAGTGGTTGCATCTGGACTAATTTGGGTCCTGCGGATCGATTGGTACCATCCCCGAGCTTGTACGACCTTCGGAAGAGGTCGACCGACGAAATTCCCCCAAATCTGAGGAGATATTCTTGAATAACTTTTTTTGTGAAGGTCGGAGAGACTTGCAAGTAGGCTCTACCCCCACTAAATGGGGTAGCGCACATCGATCGGTACCATCCTTGAGCTTCTCCGACTTTCGGAAGGGTTAGGGTTAGGGTTAGGGATGAAAGCACATAGGAGAAAGAGATATTCTTGAATAACTTTTTTTGTGAAGGTCGGAGAGACTTGCAAGTAGGCTCTACCCCCACTAAATGGGGTAGCGCGCATCGATCGGTACCATCCTTGAGCTTCTCCGACTTTTGGAAGGGTTAGGGTTAGGGTTAGGGATGAAAGCACATAGGAGAAAGAGATATTCTTGAATAACTTTTTTTGTGAAGGTCGGAGAGACTTGCAAGTAGGCTCTACCCCCACTAAATGGGGTAGCGCGCATCGATCGGTACCATCCTTGAGCTTCTCCGACTTTCGGAAGGGTTAGGGTTAGGGTTAGGGATGAAAGCACATAGGAGAAAGAGATATTCTTGAATAACTTTTTTTGTGAAGGTCGGAGAGACTTGCAAGTAGGCTCTACCCCCACTAAATGGGGTAGCGCGCATCGATCGGTACCATCCTTGAGCTTCTCCGACTTTCGGAAGGGTTAGGGTTAGGGTTAGGGATGAAAGCACATAGGAGAAAGAGATATTCTTGAATAACTTTTTTTGTGAAGGTCGGAGAGACTTGCAAGTAGGCTCTACCCCCACTAAATGGGGTAGCGCGCATCGATCGGTACCATCTTTGAGCTTCTCCGACTTTCGGAAGGGTTAGGGTTAGGGTTAGGGATGAAAGCACATAGGAGAAAGAGATATTCTTGAATAACTTTTTTTGTGAAGGTCGGAGAGACTTGGAAAGTGGTTGCATCTGGACTAATTTGGGTCCTGCGGATCGATTGGTACCATCCCCGAGCTTGTACGACCTTCGGAAGAGGTCGACCGACGAAATTCCCCCAAATCTGAGGAGATATTCTTGAATAACTTTTTTTGTGAAGGTCGGAGAGACTTGCAAGTAGGCTCTACCCCCACTAAATGGGGTAGCGCACATCGATCGGTACCATCCTTGAGCTTCTCCGACTTTCGGAAGGGTTAGGGTTAGGGTTAGGGATGAAAGCACATAGGAGAAAGAGATATTCTTGAATAACTTTTTTTGTGAAGGTCGGAGAGACTTGCAAGTAGGCTCTACCCCCACTAAATGGGGTAGCGCGCATCGATCGGTACCATCCTTGAGCTTCTCCGACTTTCGGAAGGGTTAGGGTTAGGGTTAGGGATGAAAGCACATAGGAGAAAGAGATATTCTTGAATAACTTTTTTTGTGAAGGTCGGAGAGACTTGGAAAGTGGTTGCATCTGGACTAATTTGGGTCCTGCGGATCGATTGGTACCATCCCCGAGCTTGTACGACCTTCGGAAGAGGTCGACCGACGAAATTCCCCCAAATCTGAGGAGATATTCTTGAATAACTTTTTTTGTGAAGGTCGGAGAGACTTGCAAGTAGGCTCTACCCCCACTAAATGGGGTTGCGCGCATCGATCGGTACCATCCTTGAGCTTCTCCGACTTTCGGAAGGGTTAGGGTTAGGGTTAGGGATGAAAGCACATAGGAGAAAGAGATATTCTTGAATAACTTTTTTTGTGAAGGTCGGAGAGACTTGCAAGTAGGCTCTACCCCCACTAAATGGGGTAGCGCGCATCGATCGGTACCATCCTTGAGCTTCTCCGACTTTCGGAAGGGTTAGGGTTAGGGTTAGGGATGAAAGCACATAGGAGAAAGAGATATTCTTGAATAACTTTTTTTGTGAAGGTCGGAGAGACTTGGAAAGTGGTTGCATCTGGACTAATTTGGGTCCTGCGGATCGATTGGTACCATCCCCGAGCTTGTACGACCTTCGGAAGAGGTCGACCGACGAAATTCCCCCAAATCTGAGGAGATATTCTTGAATAACTTTTTTTGTGAAGGTCGGAGAGACTTGCAAGTAGGCTCTACCCCCACTAAATGGGGTTGCGCGCATCGATCGGTACCATCCTTGAGCTTCTCCGACTTTCGGAAGGGTTAGGGTTAGGGTTAGGGATGAAAGCACATAGGAGAAAGAGATATTCTTGAATAACTTTTTTTGTGAAGGTCGGAGAGACTTGCAAGTAGGCTCTACCCCCACTAAATGGGGTAGCGCGCATCGATCGGTACCATCCTTGAGCTTCTCCGACTTTCGGAAGGGTTAGGGTTAGGGTTAGGGATGAAAGCACATAGGAGAAAGAGATATTCTTGAATAACTTTTTTTGTGAAGGTCGGAAAGACTTGGAAAGTGGTTGCATCTGGACTAATTTGGGTCCTGCGGATCGATTGGTACCATCCCCGAGCTTGTACGACCTTCGGAAGAGGTCGACCGACGAAATTCCCCCAAATCTGAGGAGATATTCTTGAATTACTTTTTTTGTGAAGGTCGGAGAGACTTGCAAGTAGGCTCTACCCCCACTAAATGGGGTTGCGCGCATCGATCGGTACCATCCTTGAGCTTCTCCGACTTTCGGAAGGGTTAGGGTTAGGGTTAGGGATGAAAGCACATAGGAGAAAGAGATATTCTTGAATAACTTTTTTTGTGAAGGTCGGAGAGACTTGCAAGTAGGCTCTACCCCCACTAAATGGGGTAGCGCGCATCGATCGGTACCATCCTTGAGCTTCTCCGACTTTCGGAAGGGTTAGGGTTAGGGTTAGGGATGAAAGCACATAGGAGAAAGAGATATTCTTGAATAACTTTTTTTGTGAAGGTCGGAGAGACTTGCAAGTAGGCTCTACCCCCACTAAATGGGGTAGCGCGCATCGATCGGTACCATCCTTGAGCTTCTCCGACTTTCGGAAGGGTTAGGGTTAGGGTTAGGGATGAAAGCACATAGGAGAAAGAGATATTCTTGAATAACTTTTTTTGTGAAGGTCGGAGAGACTTGCAAGTAGGCTCTACCCCCACTAAATGGGGTAGCGCGCATCGATCGGTACCATCCTTGAGCTTCTCCGACTTTCGGAAGGGTTAGGGTTAGGGTTAGGGATGAAAGCACATAGGAGAAAGAGATATTCTTGAATAACTTTTTTTGTGAAGGTCGGAGAGACTTGCAAGTAGGCTCTACCCCCACTAAATGGGGTAGCGCGCATCGATCGGTACCATCCTTGAGCTTCTCCGACTTTCGGAAGGGTTAGGGTTAGGGTTAGGGATGAAAGCACATAGGAGAAAGAGATATTCTTGAATAACTTTTTTTGTGAAGGTCGGAGAGACTTGGAAAGTGGTTGCATCTGGACTAATTTGGGTCCTGCGGATCGATTGGTACCATCCCCGAGCTTGTACGACCTTCGGAAGAGGTCGACCGACGAAATTCCCCCAAATCTGAGGAGATATTCTTGAATAACTTTTTTTGTGAAGGTCGGAGAGACTTGCAAGTAGGCTCTACCCCCACTAAATGGGGTAGCGCGCATCGATCGGTACCATCCTTGAGCTTCTCCGACTTTCGGAAGGGTTAGGGTTAGGGTTAGGGATGAAAGCACATAGGAGAAAGAGATATTCTTGAATAACTTTTTTTGTGAAGGTCGGAGAGACTTGCAAGTAGGCTCTACCCCCACTAAATGGGGTAGCGCGCATCGATCGGTACCATCCTTGAGCTTCTCCGACTTTCGGAAGGGTTAGGGTTAGGGATGAAAGCACATAGGAGAAAGAGATATTCTTGAATAACTTTTTTTGTGAAGGTCGGAGAGACTTGCAAGTAGGCTCTACCCCCACTAAATGGGGTTGCGCGCATCGATCGGTACCATCCTTGAGCTTCTCCGACTTTCGGAAGGGTTAGGGTTAGGGTTAGGGATGAAAGCACATAGGAGAAAGAGATATTCTTGAATAACTTTTTTTGTGAAGGTCGGAGAGACTTGCAAGTAGGCTCTACCCCCACTAAATGGGGTAGCGCGCATCGATCGGTACCATCCTTGAGCTTCTCCGACTTTCGGAAGGGTTAGGGTTAGGGTTAGGGATGAAAGCACATAGGAGAAAGAGATATTCTTGAATAACTTTTTTTGTGAAGGTCGGGGAGACTTGGAAAGTGGTTGCATCTGGACTAATTTGGGTCTTGCGGATCGATTGGTACCATCCCCGAGCTTGTACGACCTTCGGAAGAGGTCGACCGACGAAATTCCCCCAAATCTGAGGAGATATTCTTGAATAACTTTTTTTGTGAAGGTCGGAGAGACTTGCAAGTAGGCTCTACCCCCACTAAATGGGGTTGCGCGCATCGATCAGTACCATCCTTGAGCTTCTCCGACTTTCGGAAGGGTTAGGGTTAGGGTTAGGGATGAAAGCACATAGGAGAAAGAGATATTCTTGAATAACTTTTTTTGTGAAGGTCGGAGAGACTTGGAAAGTGGTTGCATCTGGACTAATTTGGGTCCTGCGGATCGATTGGTACCATCCCCGAGCTTGTACGACCTTCGGAAGAGGTCGACCGACGAAATTCCCCCAAATCTGAGGAGATATTCTTGAATAACTTTTTTTGTGAAGGTCGGAGAGACTTGCAAGTAGGCTCTACCCCCACTAAATGGGGTTGCGCGCATCGATCGGTACCATCCTTGAGCTTCTCCGACTTTCGGAAGGGTTAGGGTTAGGGTTAGGGATGAAAGCACATAGGAGAAAGAGATATTCTTGAATAACTTTTTTTGTGAAGGTCGGAGAGACTTGCAAGTAGGCTCTACCCCCACTAAATGGGGTAGCGCGCATCGATCGGTACCATCCTTGAGCTTCTCCGACTTTCGGAAGGGTTAGGGTTAGGGTTAGGGATGAAAGCACATAGGAGAAAGAGATATTCTTGAATAACTTTTTTTGTGAAGGTCGGAGAGACTTGGAAAGTGGTTGCATCTGGACTAATTTGGGTCCTGCGGATCGATTGGTACCATCCCCGAGCTTGTACGACCTTCGGAAGAGGTCGACCGACGAAATTCCCCCAAATCTGAGGAGATATTCTTGAATTACTTTTTTTGTGAAGGTCGGAGAGACTTGCAAGTAGGCTCTACCCCCACTAAATGGGGTTGCGCGCATCGATCGGTACCATCCTTGAGCTTCTCCGACTTTCGGAAGGGTTAGGGTTAGGGTTAGGGATGAAAGCACATAGGAGAAAGAGATATTCTTGAATAACTTTTTTTGTGAAGGTCGGAGAGACTTGCAAGTAGGCTCTACCCCCACTAAATGGGGTAGCGCGCATCGATCGGTACCATCCTTGAGCTTCTCCGACTTTCGGAAGGGTTAGGGTTAGGGTTAGGGATGAAAGCACATAGGAGAAAGAGATATTCTTGAATAACTTTTTTTGTGAAGGTCGGAGAGACTTGCAAGTAGGCTCTACCCCCACTAAATGGGGTAGCGCGCATCGATCGGTACCATCCTTGAGCTTCTCCGACTTTCGGAAGGGTTAGGGTTAGGGTTAGGGATGAAAGCACATAGGAGAAAGAGATATTCTTGAATAACTTTTTTTGTGAAGGTCGGAGAGACTTGCAAGTAGGCTCTACCCCCACTAAATGGGGTAGCGCGCATCGATCGGTACCATCCTTGAGCTTCTCCGACTTTCGGAAGGGTTAGGGTTAGGGTTAGGGATGAAAGCACATAGGAGAAAGAGATATTCTTGAATAACTTTTTTTGTGAAGGTCGGAGAGACTTGCAAGTAGGCTCTACCCCCACTAAATGGGGTAGCGCGCATCGATCGGTACCATCCTTGAGCTTCTCCGACTTTCGGAAGGGTTAGGGTTAGGGTTAGGGATGAAAGCACATAGGAGAAAGAGATATTCTTGAATAACTTTTTTTGTGAAGGTCGGAGAGACTTGGAAAGTGGTTGCATCTGGACTAATTTGGGTCCTGCGGATCGATTGGTACCATCCCCGAGCTTGTACGACCTTCGGAAGAGGTCGACCGACGAAATTCCCCCAAATCTGAGGAGATATTCTTGAATAACTTTTTTTGTGAAGGTCGGAGAGACTTGCAAGTAGGCTCTACCCCCACTAAATGGGGTAGCGCGCATCGATCGGTACCATCCTTGAGCTTCTCCGACTTTCGGAAGGGTTAGGGTTAGGGTTAGGGATGAAAGCACATAGGAGAAAGAGATATTCTTGAATAACTTTTTTTGTGAAGGTCGGAGAGACTTGCAAGTAGGCTCTACCCCCACTAAATGGGGTAGCGCGCATCGATCGGTACCATCCTTGAGCTTCTCCGACTTTCGGAAGGGTTAGGGTTAGGGATGAAAGCACATAGGAGAAAGAGATATTCTTGAATAACTTTTTTTGTGAAGGTCGGAGAGACTTGCAAGTAGGCTCTACCCCCACTAAATGGGGTTGCGCGCATCGATCGGTACCATCCTTGAGCTTCTCCGACTTTCGGAAGGGTTAGGGTTAGGGTTAGGGATGAAAGCACATAGGAGAAAGAGATATTCTTGAATAACTTTTTTTGTGAAGGTCGGAGAGACTTGCAAGTAGGCTCTACCCCCACTAAATGGGGTAGCGCGCATCGATCGGTACCATCCTTGAGCTTCTCCGACTTTCGGAAGGGTTAGGGTTAGGGTTAGGGATGAAAGCACATAGGAGAAAGAGATATTCTTGAATAACTTTTTTTGTGAAGGTCGGGGAGACTTGGAAAGTGGTTGCATCTGGACTAATTTGGGTCTTGCGGATCGATTGGTACCATCCCCGAGCTTGTACGACCTTCGGAAGAGGTCGACCGACGAAATTCCCCCAAATCTGAGGAGATATTCTTGAATAACTTTTTTTGTGAAGGTCGGAGAGACTTGCAAGTAGGCTCTACCCCCACTAAATGGGGTTGCGCGCATCGATCAGTACCATCCTTGAGCTTGTCCGACTTTCGGAAGGGTTAGGGTTAGGGTTAGGGATGAAAGCACATAGGAGAAAGAGATATTCTTGAATAACTTTTTTTGTGAAGGTCGGAGAGACTTGCAAGTAGGCTTTACCCCCACTAAATGGGGTAGCGCGCATCGATCGGTACCATCCTTGAGCTTCTCCGACTTTCGGAAGAGTTAGGGTTAGGGATGAAAGCACATAGGAGAAAGAGATATTCTTGAATAACTTTTTTTGTGAAGGTCGGAGAGACTTGGAAAGTGGTTGCATCTGGACTAATTTGGGTCCTGCGGATCGATTGGTACCATCCCCGAGCTTGTACGACCTTCGGAAGAGGTCGACCGACGAAATTCCCCCAAATCTGAGGAGATATTCTTGAATTTCTTTTTTTGTGAAGGTCGGAGAGACTTGCAAGTAGGCTCTACCCCCACTAAATGGGGTTGCGCGCATCGATCGGTACCATCCTTGAGCTTCTCCGACTTTCGGAAGGGTTAGGGTTAGGGTTAGGGATGAAAGCACATAGGAGAAAGAGATATTCTTGAATAACTTTTTTTGTGAAGGTCGGAGAGACTTGCAAGTAGGCTCTACCCCCACTAAATGGGGTAGCGCGCATCGATCGGTACCATCCTTGAGCTTCTCCGACTTTCGGAAGGGTTAGGGTTAGGGTTAGGGATGAAAGCACATAGGAGAAAGAGATATTCTTGAATAACTTTTTTTGTGAAGGTCGGAGAGACTTGCAAGTAGGCTCTACCCCCACTAAATGGGGTAGCGCGCATCGATTGGTACCATCCTTGAGCTTCTCCGACTTTCGGAAGGGTTAGGGTTAGGGTTAGGGATGAAAGCACATAGGAGAAAGAGATATTCTTGAATAACTTTTTTTGTGAAGGTCGGAGAGACTTGCAAGTAGGCTCTACCCCCACTAAATGGGGTAGCGCGCATCGATCGGTACCATCATTGAGCTTCTCCGACTTTCGGAAGGGTTAGGGTTAGGGATGAAAGCACATAGGAGAAAGAGATATTCTTGAATAACTTTTTTTGTGAAGGTCGGAGAGACTTGGAAAGTGGTTGCATCTGGACTAATTTGGGTCCTGCGGATCGATTGGTACCATCCCCGAGCTTGTACGACCTTCGGAAGAGGTCGACCGACGAAATTCCCCCAAATCTGAGGAGATATTCTTGAATAACTTTTTTTGTGAAGGTCGGAGAGACTTGCAAGTAGGCTCTACCCCCACTAAATGGGGTTGCGCGCATCGATCGGTACCATCCTTGAGCTTCTCCGACTTTCGGAAGGGTTAGGGTTAGGGTTAGGGATGAAAGCACATAGGAGAAAGAGATATTCTTGAATAACTTTTTTTGTGAAGGTCGGAGAGACTTGCAAGTAGGCTCTACCCCCACTAAATGGGGTAGCGCGCATCGATCGGTACCATCCTTGAGCTTCTCCGACTTTCGGAAGGGTTAGGGTTAGGGTTAGGGATGAAAGCACATAGGAGAAAGAGATATTCTTGAATAACTTTTTTTGTGAAGGTCGGAGAGACTTGGAAAGTGGTTGCATCTGGACTAATTTGGGTCCTGCGGATCGATTGGTACCATCCCCGAGCTTGTACGACCTTCGGAAGAGGTCGACCGACGAAATTCCCCCAAATCTGAGGAGATATTCTTGAATAACTTTTTTTGTGAAGGTCGGAGAGACTTGCAAGTAGGCTCTACCCCCACTAAATGGGGTTGCGCGCATCGATCGGTACCATCCTTGAGCTTCTCCGACTTTCGGAAGGGTTAGGGTTAGGGTTAGGGATGAAAGCACATAGGAGAAAGAGATATTCTTGAATAACTTTTTTTGTGAAGGTCGGAGAGACTTGCAAGTAGGCTCTACCCCCACTAAATGGGGTAGCGCGCATCGATCGGTACCATCCTTGAGCTTCTCCGACTTTCGGAAGGGTTAGGGTTAGGGTTAGGGATGAAAGCACATAGGAGAAAGAGATATTCTTGAATAACTTTTTTTGTGAAGGTCGGAGAGACTTGGAAAGTGGTTGCATCTGGACTAATTTGGGTCCTGCGGATCGATTGGTACCATCCCCGAGCTTGTACGACCTTCGGAAGAGGTCGACCGACGAAATTCCCCCAAATCTGAGGAGATATTCTTGAATAACTTTTTTTGTGAAGGTCGGAGAGACTTGCAAGTAGGCTCTACCCCCACTAAATGGGGTAGCGCGCATCGATCGGTACCATCCTTGAGCTTCTCCGACTTTCGGAAGGGTTAGGGTTAGGGTTAGGGATGAAAGCACATAGGAGAAAGAGATATTCTTGAATAACTTTTTTTGTGAAGGTCGGAGAGACTTGCAAGTAGGCTCTACCCCCACTAAATGGGGTAGCGCGCATCGATCGGTACCATCCTTGAGCTTCTCCGACTTTCGGAAGGGTTAGGGTTAGGGATGAAAGCACATAGGAGAAAGAGATATTCTTGAATAACTTTTTTTGTGAAGGTCGGAGAGACTTGCAAGTAGGCTCTACCCCCACTAAATGGGGTTGCGCGCATCGATCGGTACCATCCTTGAGCTTCTCCGACTTTCGGAAGGGTTAGGGTTAGGGTTAGGGATGAAAGCACATAGGAGAAAGAGATATTCTTGAATAACTTTTTTTGTGAAGTTCGGAGAGACTTGCAAGTAGGCTCTACCCCCACTAAATGGGGTAGCGCGCATCGATCGGTACCATCCTTGAGCTTCTCCGACTTTCGGAAGGGTTAGGGTTAGGGTTAGGGATGAAAGCACATAGGAGAAAGAGATATTCTTGAATAACTTTTTTTGTGAAGGTCGGAGAGACTTGGAAAGTGGTTGCACCTGGACTAATTTGGGTCTTGCGGATCGATTGGTACCATCCCCGAGCTTGTACGACCTTCGGAAGAGGTCGACCGACGAAATTCCCCCAAATCTGAGGAGATATTCTTGAATAACTTTTTTTGTGAAGGTCGGAGAGACTTGCAAGTAGGCTCTACCCCCACTAAATGGGGTTGCGCGCATCGATCAGTACCATCCTTGAGCTTGTCCGACTTTCGGAAGGGTTAGGGTTAGGGTTAGGGATGAAAGCACATAGGAGAAAGAGATATTCTTGAATAACTTTTTTTGTGAAGGTCGGAGAGACTTGCAAGTAGGCTTTACCCCCACTAAATGGGGTAGCGCGCATCGATCGGTACCATCCTTGAGCTTCTCCGACTTTCGGAAGAGTTAGGGTTAGGGTTAGGGATGAAAGCACATAGGAGAAAGAGATATTCTTGAATAACTTTTTTTGTGAAGGTCGGAGAGACTTGGAAAGTGGTTGCATCTGGACTAATTTGGGTCCTGCGGATCGATTGGTACCATCCCCGAGCTTGTACGACCTTCGGAAGAGGTCGACCGACGAAATTCCCCCAAATCTGAGGAGATATTCTTGAATTACTTTTTTTGTGAAGGTCGGAGAGACTTGCAAGTAGGCTCTACCCCCACTAAATGGGGTTGCGCGCATCGATCGGTACCATCCTTGAGCTTCTCCGACTTTCGGAAGGGTTAGGGTTAGGGTTAGGGATGAAAGCACATAGGAGAAAGAGATATTCTTGAATAACTTTTTTTGTGAAGGTCGGAGAGACTTGCAAGTAGGCTCTACCCCCACTAAATGGGGTAGCGCGCATCGATCGGTACCATCCTTGAGCTTCTCCGACTTTCGGAAGGGTTAGGGTTAGGGTTAGGGATGAAAGCACATAGGAGAAAGAGATATTCTTGAATAACTTTTTTTGTGAAGGTCGGAGAGACTTGCAAGTAGGCTCTACCCCCACTAAATGGGGTAGCGCGCATCGATTGGTACCATCCTTGAGCTTCTCCGACTTTCGGAAGGGTTAGGGTTAGGGTTAGGGATGAAAGCACATAGGAGAAAGAGATATTCTTGAATAACTTTTTTTGTGAAGGTCGGAGAGACTTGCAAGTAGGCTCTACCCCCACTAAATGGGGTAGCGCGCATCGATCGGTACCATCATTGAGCTTCTCCGACTTTCGGAAGGGTTAGGGTTAGGGATGAAAGCACATAGGAGAAAGAGATATTCTTGAATAACTTTTTTTGTGAAGGTCGGAGAGACTTGGAAAGTGGTTGCATCTGGACTAATTTGGGTCCTGCGGATCGATTGGTACCATCCCCGAGCTTGTACGACCTTCGGAAGAGGTCGACCGACGAAATTCCCCCAAATCTGAGGAGATATTCTTGAATAACTTTTTTTGTGAAGGTCGGAGAGACTTGCAAGTAGGCTCTACCCCCACTAAATGGGGTTGCGCGCATCGATCGGTACCATCCTTGAGCTTCTCCGACTTTCGGAAGGGTTAGGGTTAGGGTTAGGGATGAAAGCACATAGGAGAAAGAGATATTCTTGAATAACTTTTTTTGTGAAGGTCGGAGAGACTTGCAAGTAGGCTCTACCCCCACTAAATGGGGTAGCGCGCATCGATCGGTACCATCCTTGAGCTTCTCCGACTTTCGGAAGGGTTAGGGTTAGGGTTAGGGATGAAAGCACATAGGAGAAAGAGATATTCTTGAATAACTTTTTTTGTGAAGGTCGGAGAGACTTGGAAAGTGGTTGCATCTGGACTAATTTGGGTCCTGCGGATCGATTGGTACCATCCCCGAGCTTGTACGACCTTCGGAAGAGGTCGACCGACGAAATTCCCCCAAATCTGAGGAGATATTCTTGAATAACTTTTTTTGTGAAGGTCGGAGAGACTTGCAAGTAGGCTCTACCCCCACTAAATGGGGTTGCGCGCATCGATCGGTACCATCCTTGAGCTTCTCCGACTTTCGGAAGGGTTAGGGTTAGGGTTAGGGATGAAAGCACATAGGAGAAAGAGATATTCTTGAATAACTTTTTTTGTGAAGGTCGGAGAGACTTGCAAGTAGGCTCTACCCCCACTAAATGGGGTAGCGCGCATCGATCGGTACCATCCTTGAGCTTCTCCGACTTTCGGAAGGGTTAGGGTTAGGGTTAGGGATGAAAGCACATAGGAGAAAGAGATATTCTTGAATAACTTTTTTTGTGAAGGTCGGAGAGACTTGAAAAGTGGTTGCATCTGGACTAATTTGGGTCCTGCGGATCGATTGGTACCATCCCCGAGCTTGTACGACCTTCGGAAGAGGTCGACCGACGAAATTCCCCCAAATCTGAGGAGATATTCTTGAATAACTTTTTTTGTGAAGGTCGGAGAGACTTGCAAGTAGGCTCTACCCCCACTAAATGGGGTTGCGCGCATCGATCAGTACCATCCTTGAGCTTCTCCGACTTTCGGAAGGGTTAGGGTTAGGGTTAGGGATGAAAGCACATAGGAGAAAGAGATATTCTTGAATAACTTTTTTTGTGAAGGTCGGAGAGACTTGCAAGTAGGCTCTACCCCCACTAAATGGGGTAGCGCGCATCGATCGGTACCATCATTGAGCTTCTCCGACTTTCGGAAGGGTTAGGGTTAGGGATGAAAGCACATAGGAGAAAGAGATATTCTTGAATAACTTTTTTTGTGAAGGTCGGAGAGACTTGCAAGTAGGCTCTATCCCCACTAAATGGGGTAGCGCGCATCGATCGGTACCATCCTTGAGCTTCTCCGACTTTCGGAAGGGTTAGGGTTAGGGTTAGGGATGAAAGCACATAGGAGAAAGAGATATTCTTGAATAACTTTTTTTGTGAAGGTCGGAGAGACTTGCAAGTAGGCTCTACCCCCACTAAATGGGGTTGCGCGCATCGATCGGTACCATCCATGAGCTTCTCCGACTTTCGGAAGGGTTAGGGTTAGGGTTAGGGATGAAAGCACATAGGAGAAAGAGATATTCTTGAATAACTTTTTTTGTGAAGGTCGGAGAGACTTGCAAGTAGGCTCTACCCCCACTAAATGGGGTAGCGCGCATCGATCGGTACCATCCTTGAGCTTCTCCGACTTTCGGAAGGGTTAGGGTTAGGGTTAGGGATGAAAGCACATAGGAGAAAGAGATATTCTTGAATAACTTTTTTTGTGAAGGTCGGAGAGACTTGGAAAGTGGTTGCATCTGGACTAATTTGGGTCCTGCGGATCGATTGGTACCATCCCCGAGCTTGTACGACCTTCGGAAGAGGTCGACCGACGAAATTCCCCCAAATCTGAGGAGATATTCTTGAATAACTTTTTTTGTGAAGGTCGGAGAGACTTGCAAGTAGGCTCTACCCCCACTAAATGGGGTTGCGCGCATCGATCGGTACCATCCTTGAGCTTCTCCGACTTTCGGAAGGGTTAGGGTTAGGGTTAGGGATGAAAGCACATAGGAGAAAGAGATATTCTTGAATAACTTTTTTTGTGAAGGTCGGAGAGACTTGCAAGTAGGCTCTACCCCCACTAAATGGGGTAGCGCGCATCGATCGGTACCATCCTTGAGCTTCTCCGACTTTCGGAAGGGTTAGGGTTAGGGTTAGGGATGAAAGCACATAGGAGAAAGAGATATTCTTGAATAACTTTTTTTGTGAAGGTCGGAGAGACTTGAAAAGTGGTTGCATCTGGACTAATTTGGGTCCTGCGGATCGATTGGTACCATCCCCGAGCTTGTACGACCTTCGGAAGAGGTCGACCGACGAAATTCCCCCAAATCTGAGGAGATATTCTTGAATAACTTTTTTTGTGAAGGTCGGAGAGACTTGCAAGTAGGCTCTACCCCCACTAAATGGGGTTGCGCGCATCGATCAGTACCATCCTTGAGCTTCTCCGACTTTCGGAAGGGTTAGGGTTAGGGTTAGGGATGAAAGCACATAGGAGAAAGAGATATTCTTGAATAACTTTTTTTGTGAAGGTCGGAGAGACTTGCAAGTAGGCTCTACCCCCACTAAATGGGGTAGCGCGCATCGATCGGTACCATCATTGAGCTTCTCCGACTTTCGGAAGGGTTAGGGTTAGGGATGAAAGCACATAGGAGAAAGAGATATTCTTGAATAACTTTTTTTGTGAAGGTCGGAGAGACTTGCAAATAGGCTCTACCCCCACTAAATGGGGTAGCGCGCATCGATCGGTACCATCCTTGAGCTTCTCCGACTTTCGGAAGGGTTAGGGTTAGGGTTAGGGATGAAAGCACATAGGAGAAAGAGATATTCTTGAATAACTTTTTTTGTGAAGGTCGGAGAGACTTGCAAGTAGGCTCTATCCCCACTAAATGGGGTAGCGCGCATCGATCGGTACCATCCTTGAGCTTCTCCGACTTTCGGAAGGGTTAGGGTTAGGGTTAGGGATGAAAGGACATAGGAGAAAGAGATATTCTTGAATAACTTTTTTTGTGAAGGTCGGAGAGACTTGCAAGTAGGCTCTACCCCCACTAAATGGGGTAGCGCGCATCGATCGGTACCATCCTTGAGCTTCTCCGACTTTCGGAAGGGTTAGGGTTAGGGTTAGGGATGAAAGCACATAGGAGAAAGAGATATTCTTGAATAACTTTTTTTGTGAAGGTCGTAGAGACTTGCAAGTAGGCTCTACCCCCACTAAATGGGGTAGCGCGCATCGATCGGTACCATCCTTGAGCTTCTCCGACTTTCGGAAGGGTTAGGGTTAGGGTTAGGGATGAAAGCACATAGGAGAAAGAGATATTCTTGAATAACTTTTTTTGTGAAGGTCGGAGAGACTTGGAAAGTGGTTGCATCTGGACTAATTTGGGTCCTGCGGATCGATTGGTACCATCCCCGAGCTTGTACGACCTTCGGAAGAGGTCGACCGACGAAATTCCCCCAAATCTGAGGAGATATTCTTGAATAACTTTTTTTGTGAAGGTCGGAGAGACTTGCAAGTAGGCTCTACCCCCACTAAATGGGGTTGCGCGCATCGATCGGTACCATCCTTGAGCTTCTCCGACTTTCGGAAGGGTTAGGGTTAGGGTTAGGGATGAAAGCACATAGGAGAAAGAGATATTCTTGAATAACTTTTTTTGTGAAGGTTGGAGAGACTTGCAAGTAGGCTCTACCCCCACTAAATGGGGTAGCGCGCATCGATCGGTACCATCCTTGAGCTTCTCCGACTTTCGGAAGGGTTAGGGTTAGGGTTAGGGATGAAAGCACATAGGAGAAAGAGATATTCTTGAATAACTTTTTTTGTGAAGGTCGGAGAGACTTGGAAAGTGGTTGCATCTGGACTAATTTGGGTCTTGCGGATCGATTGGTACCATCCCCGAGCTTGTACGACCTTCGGAAGAGGTCGACCGACGAAATTCCCCCAAATCTGAGGAGATATTCTTGAATAACTTTTTTTGTGAAGGTCGGAGAGACTTGCAAGTAGGCTCTACCCCCACTAAATGGGGTTGCGCGCATCGATCGGTACCATCCTTGAGCTTGTCCGACTTTCGGAAGGGTTAGGGTTAGGGTTAGGGATGAAAGCACATAGGAGAAAGAGATATTCTTGAATAACTTTTTTTGTGAAGGTCGGAGAGACTTGCAAGTAGGCTTTACCCCCACTAAATGGGGTAGCGCGCATCGATCGGTACCATCCTTGAGCTTCTCCGACTTTCGGAAGAGTTAGGGTTAGGGTTAGGGATGAAAGCACATAGGAGAAAGAGATATTCTTGAATAACTTTTTTTGTGAAGGTCGGAGAGACTTGGAAAGTGGTTGCATCTGGACTAATTTGGGTCCTGCGGATCGATTGGTACCATCCCCGAGCTTGTACGACCTTCGGAAGAGGTCGACCGACGAAATTCCCCCAAATCTGAGGAGATATTCTTGAATTACTTTTTTTGTGAAGGTCGGAGAGACTTGCAAGTAGGCTCTACCCCCACTAAATGGGGTTGCGCGCATCGATCGGTACCATCCTTGAGCTTCTCCGACTTTCGGAAGGGTTAGGGTTAGGGTTAGGGATGAAAGCACATAGGAGAAAGAGATATTCTTGAATAACTTTTTTTGTGAAGGTCGGAGAGACTTGCAAGTAGGCTCTACCCCCACTAAATGGGGTAGCGCGCATCGATCGGTACCATCCTTGAGCTTCTCCGACTTTCGGAAGGGTTAGGGTTAGGGTTAGGGATGAAAGCACATAGGAGAAAGAGATATTCTTGAATAACTTTTTTTGTGAAGGTCGGAGAGACTTGCAAGTAGGCTCTACCCCCACTAAATGGGGTAGCGCGCATCGATTGGTACCATCCTTGAGCTTCTCCGACTTTCGGAAGGGTTAGGGTTAGGGTTAGGGATGAAAGCACATAGGAGAAAGAGATATTCTTGAATAACTTTTTTTGTGAAGGTCGGAGAGACTTGCAAGTAGGCTCTACCCCCACTAAATGGGGTAGCGCGCATCGATCGGTACCATCCTTGAGCTTCTCCGACTTTCGGAAGGGTTAGGGTTAGGGTTAGGGATGAAAGCACATAGGAGAAAGAGATATTCTTGAATAACTTTTTTTGTGAAGGTCGGAGAGACTTGCAAGTAGGCTCTACCCCCACTAAATGGGGTAGCGCGCATCGATCGGTACCATCCTTGAGCTTCTCCGACTTTCGGAAGGGTTAGGGTTAGGGTTAGGGATGAAAGCACATAGGAGAAAGAGATATTCTTGAATAACTTTTTTTGTGAAGGTCGGAGAGACTTGGAAAGTGGTTGCATCTGGACTAATTTGGGTCCTGCGGATCGATTGGTACCATCCCCGAGCTTGTACGACCTTCGGAAGAGGTCGACCGACGAAATTCCCCCAAATCTGAGGAGATATTCTTGAATAACTTTTTTTGTGAAGGTCGGAGAGACTTGCAAGTAGGCTCTACCCCCACTAAATGGGGTTGCGCGCATCGATCGGTACCATCCTTGAGCTTCTCCGACTTTCGGAAGGGTTAGGGTTAGGGTTAGGGATGAAAGCACATAGGAGAAAGAGATATTCTTGAATAACTTTTTTTGTGAAGGTCGGAGAGACTTGCAAGTAGGCTCTACCCCCACTAAATGGGGTAGCGCGCATCGATCGGTACCATCCTTGAGCTTCTCCGACTTTCGGAAGGGTTAGGGTTAGGGTTAGGGATGAAAGCACATAGGAGAAAGAGATATTCTTGAATAACTTTTTTTGTGAAGGTCGGAGAGACTTGGAAAGTGGTTGCATCTGGACTAATTTGGGTCCTGCGGATCGATTGGTACCATCCCCGAGCTTGTACGACCTTCGGAAGAGGTCGACCGACGAAATTCCCCCAAATCTGAGGAGATATTCTTGAATAACTTTTTTTGTGAAGGTCGGAGAGACTTGCAAGTAGGCTCTACCCCCACTAAATGGGGTTGCGCGCATCGATCGGTACCATCCTTGAGCTTCTCCGACTTTCGGAAGGGTTAGGGTTAGGGTTAGGGATGAAAGCACATAGGAGAAAGAGATATTCTTGAATAACTTTTTTTGTGAAGGTCGGAGAGACTTGCAAGTAGGCTCTACCCCCACTAAATGGGGTAGCGCGCATCGATCGGTACCATCCTTGAGCTTCTCCGACTTTCGGAAGGGTTAGGGTTAGGGTTAGGGATGAAAGCACATAGGAGAAAGAGATATTCTTGAATAACTTTTTTTGTGAAGGTCGGAGAGACTTGGAAAGTGGTTGCATCTGGACTAATTTGGGTCCTGCGGATCGATTGGTACCATCCCCGAGCTTGTACGACCTTCGGAAGAGGTCGACCGACGAAATTCCCCCAAATCTGAGGAGATATTCTTGAATAACTTTTTTTGTGAAGGTCGGAGAGACTTGCAAGTAGGCTCTACCCCCACTAAATGGGGTTGCGCGCATCGATCAGTACCATCCTTGAGCTTCTCCGACTTTCGGAAGGGTTAGGGTTAGGGTTAGGGATGAAAGCACATAGGAGAAAGAGATATTCTTGAATAACTTTTTTTGTGAAGGTCGGAGAGACTTGCAAGTAGGCTCTACCCCCACTAAATGGGGTAGCGCGCATCGATCGGTACCATCATTGAGCTTCTCCGACTTTCGGAAGGGTTAGGGTTAGGGATGAAAGCACATAGGAGAAAGAGATATTCTTGAATAACTTTTTTTGTGAAGGTCGGAGAGACTTGCAAATAGGCTCTACCCCCACTAAATGGGGTAGCGCGCATCGATCGGTACCATCCTTGAGCTTCTCCGACTTTCGGAAGGGTTAGGGTTAGGGTTAGGGATGAAAGCACATAGGAGAAAGAGATATTCTTGAATAACTTTTTTTGTGAAGGTCGGAGAGACTTGCAAGTAGGCTCTACCCCCACTAAATGGGGTAGCGCGCATCGATCGGTACCATCCTTGAGCTTCTCCGACTTTCGGAAGGGTTAGGGTTAGGGTTAGGGATGAAAGCACATAGGAGAAAGAGATATTCTTGAATAACTTTTTTTGTGAAGGTCGGAGAGACTTGCAAGTAGGCTCTACCCCCACTAAATGGGGTAGCGCGCATCGATCGGTACCATCCTTGAGCTTCTCCGACTTTCGGAAGGGTTAGGGTTAGGGTTAGGGATGAAAGCACATAGGAGAAAGAGATATTCTTGAATAACTTTTTTTGTGAAGGTCGTAGAGACTTGCAAGTAGGCTCTACCCCCACTAAATGGGGTAGCGCGCATCGATCGGTACCATCCTTGAGCTTCTCCGACTTTCGGAAGGGTTAGGGTTAGGGTTAGGGATGAAAGCACATAGGAGAAAGAGATATTCTTGAATAACTTTTTTTGTGAAGGTCGGAGAGACTTGGAAAGTGGTTGCATCTGGACTAATTTGGGTCCTGCGGATCGATTGGTACCATCCCCGAGCTTGTACGACCTTCGGAAGAGGTCGACCGACGAAATTCCCCCAAATCTGAGGAGATATTCTTGAATAACTTTTTTTGTGAAGGTCGGAGAGACTTGCAAGTAGGCTCTACCCCCACTAAATGGGGTTGCGCGCATCGATCGGTACCATCCTTGAGCTTCTCCGACTTTCGGAAGGGTTAGGGTTAGGGTTAGGGATGAAAGCACATAGGAGAAAGAGATATTCTTGAATAACTTTTTTTGTGAAGGTTGGAGAGACTTGCAAGTAGGCTCTACCCCCACTAAATGGGGTAGCGCGCATCGATCGGTACCATCCTTGAGCTTCTCCGACTTTCGGAAGGGTTAGGGTTAGGGTTAGGGATGAAAGCACATAGGAGAAAGAGATATTCTTGAATAACTTTTTTTGTGAAGGTCGGAGAGACTTGGAAAGTGGTTGCATCTGGACTAATTTGGGTCCTGCGGATCGATTGGTACCATCCCCGAGCTTGTACGACCTTCGGAAGAGGTCGACCGACGAAATTCCCCCAAATCTGAGGAGATATTCTTGAATAACTTTTTTTGTGAAGGTCGGAGAGACTTGCAAGTAGGCTCTACCCCCACTAAATGGGGTTGCGCGCATCGATCGGTACCATCCTTGAGCTTCTCCGACTTTCGGAAGGGTTAGGGTTAGGGTTAGGGATGAAAGCACATAGGAGAAAGAGATATTCTTGAATAACTTTTTTTGTGAAGGTCGGAGAGACTTGCAAGTAGGCTCTACCCCCACTAAATGGGGTAGCGCGCATCGATCGGTACCATCCTTGAGCTTCTCCGACTTTCGGAAGGGTTAGGGTTAGGGTTAGGGATGAAAGCACATAGGAGAAAGAGATATTCTTGAATAACTTTTTTTGTGAAGGTCGGAGAGACTTGGAAAGTGGTTGCATCTGGACTAATTTGGGTCCTGCGGATCGATTGGTACCATCCCCGAGCTTGTACGACCTTCGGAAGAGGTCGACCGACGAAATTCCCCCAAATCTGAGGAGATATTCTTGAATAACTTTTTTTGTGAAGGTCGGAGAGACTTGCAAGTAGGCTCTACCCCCACTAAATGGGGTTGCGCGCATCGATCAGTACCATCCTTGAGCTTCTCCGACTTTCGGAAGGGTTAGGGTTAGGGTTAGGGATGAAAGCACATAGGAGAAAGAGATATTCTTGAATAACTTTTTTTGTGAAGGTCGGAGAGACTTGCAAGTAGGCTCTACCCCCACTAAATGGGGTAGCGCGCATCGATCGGTACCATCCTTGAGCTTCTCCGACTTTCGGAAGGGTTAGGGTTAGGGTTAGGGATGAAAGCACATAGGAGAAAGAGATATTCTTGAATAACTTTTTTTGTGAAGGTCGGAGAGACTTGCAAGTAGGCTCTACCCCCACTAAATGGGGTAGCGCGCATCGATCGGTACCATCCTTGAGCTTCTCCGACTTTCGGAAGGGTTAGGGTTAGGGTTAGGGATGAAAGCACATAGGAGAAAGAGATATTCTTGAATAACTTTTTTTGTGAAGGTCGGAGAGACTTGCAAGTAGGCTCTACCCCCACTAAATGGGGTAGCGCGCATCGATCGGTACCATCCTTGAGCTTCTCCGACTTTCGGAAGGGTTAGGGTTAGGGTTAGGGATGAAAGCACATAGGAGAAAGAGATATTCTTGAATAACTTTTTTTGTGAAGGTCGGAGAGACTTGCAAGTAGGCTCTACCCCCACTAAATGGGGTAGCGCGCATCGATCGGTACCATCCTTGAGCTTCTCCGACTTTCGGAAGGGTTAGGGTTAGGGTTAGGGATGAAAGCACATAGGAGAAAGAGATATTCTTGAATAACTTTTTTTGTGAAGGTCGGAGAGACTTGGAAAGTGGTTGCATCTGGACTAATTTGGGTCCTGCAGATCGATTGGTACCATCCCCGAGCTTGTACGACCTTCGGAAGAGGTCGACCGACGAAATTCCCCCAAATCTGAGGAGATATTCTTGAATAACTTTTTTTGTGAAGGTCGGAGAGACTTG
This sequence comes from Limanda limanda, assembly GCF_963576545.1. Lineage (NCBI taxonomy): Eukaryota > Metazoa > Chordata > Actinopteri > Pleuronectiformes > Pleuronectidae > Limanda > Limanda limanda. The sequence continues at coordinate 348,968 of NW_026870584.1, read as the reverse complement.
CAAGTAGGCTCTACCCCCACTAAATGGGGTTGCGCGCATCGATCAGTACCATCCTTGAGCTTCTCCGACTTTCGGAAGGGTTAGGGTTAGGGTTAGGGATGAAAGCACATTGGAGAAAGAGATATTCTTGAATAACTTTTTTTGTGAAGGTCGGAGAGACTTGCAAGTAGGCTCTACCCCCACTAAATGGGGTAGCGCGCATCGATCGGTACCATCCTTGAGCTTCTCCGACTTTCGGAAGGGTTAGGGTTAGGGTTAGGGATGAAAGCACATAGGAGAAAGAGATATTCTTGAATAACTTTTTTTGTGAAGGTCGGAGAGACTTGGAAAGTGGTTGCATCTGGACTAATTTGGGTCCTGCGGATCGATTGGTACCATCCCCGAGCTTGTACGACCTTCGGAAGAGGTCGACCGACGAAATTCCCCCAAATCTGAGGAGATATTCTTGAATAACTTTTTTTGTGAAGGTCGGAGAGACTTGCAAGTAGGCTCTACCCCCACTAAATGGGGTTGCGCGCATCGATCAGTACCATCCTTGAGCTTCTCCGACTTTCGGAAGGGTTAGGGTTAGGGTTAGGGATGAAAGCACATAGGAGAAAGAGATATTCTTGAATAACTTTTTTTGTGAAGGTCGGAGAGACTTGCAAGTAGGCTCTACCCCCACTAAATGGGGTAGCGCGCATCGATCGGTACCATCATTGAGCTTCTCCGACTTTCGGAAGGGTTAGGGTTAGGGATGAAAGCACATAGGAGAAAGAGATATTCTTGAATAACTTTTTTTGTGAAGGTCGGAGAGACTTGCAAATAGGCTCTACCCCCACTAAATGGGGTAGCGCGCATCGATCGGTACCATCCTTGAGCTTCTCCGACTTTCGGAAGGGTTAGGGTTAGGGTTAGGGATGAAAGCACATAGGAGAAAGAGATATTCTTGAATAACTTTTTTTGTGAAGGTCGGAGAGACTTGCAAGTAGGCTCTACCCCCACTAAATGGGGTAGCGCGCATCGATCGGTACCATCCTTGAGCTTCTCCGACTTTCGGAAGGGTTAGGGTTAGGGTTAGGGATGAAAGCACATAGGAGAAAGAGATATTCTTGAATAACTTTTTTTGTGAAGGTCGGAGAGACTTGCAAGTAGGCTCTACCCCCACTAAATGGGGTAGCGCGCATCGATCGGTACCATCCTTGAGCTTCTCCGACTTTCGGAAGGGTTAGGGTTAGGGTTAGGGATGAAAGCACATAGGAGAAAGAGATATTCTTGAATAACTTTTTTTGTGAAGGTCGTAGAGACTTGCAAGTAGGCTCTACCCCCACTAAATGGGGTAGCGCGCATCGATCGGTACCATCTTTGAGCTTCTCCGACTTTCGGAAGGGTTAGGGTTAGGGTTAGGGATGAAAGCACATAGGAGAAAGAGATATTCTTGAATAACTTTTTTTGTGAAGGTCGGAGAGACTTGGAAAGTGGTTGCATCTGGACTAATTTGGGTCCTGCGGATCGATTGGTACCATCCCCGAGCTTGTACGACCTTCGGAAGAGGTCGACCGACGAAATTCCCCCAAATCTGAGGAGATATTCTTGAATAACTTTTTTTGTGAAGGTCGGAGAGACTTGCAAGTAGGCTCTACCCCCACTAAATGGGGTTGCGCGCATCGATCGGTACCATCCTTGAGCTTCTCCGACTTTCGGAAGGGTTAGGGTTAGGGTTAGGGATGAAAGCACATAGGAGAAAGAGATATTCTTGAATAACTTTTTTTGTGAAGGTTGGAGAGACTTGCAAGTAGGCTCTACCCCCACTAAATGGGGTAGCGCGCATCGATCGGTACCATCCTTGAGCTTCTCCGACTTTCGGAAGGGTTAGGGTTAGGGTTAGGGATGAAAGCACATAGGAGAAAGAGATATTCTTGAATAACTTTTTTTGTGAAGGTCGGAGAGACTTGCAAGTAGGCTCTACCCCCACTAAATGGGGTTGCGCGCATCGATCAGTACCATCCTTGAGCTTCTCCGACTTTCGGAAGGGTTAGGGTTAGGGTTAGGGATGAAAGCACATAGGAGAAAGAGATATTCTTGAATAACTTTTTTTGTGAAGGTCGGAGAGACTTGCAAGTAGGCTCTACCCCCACTAAATGGGGTAGCGCGCATCGATCGGTACCATCATTGAGCTTCTCCGACTTTCGGAAGGGTTAGGGTTAGGGATGAAAGCACATAGGAGAAAGAGATATTCTTGAATAACTTTTTTTGTGAAGGTCGGAGAGACTTGCAAATAGGCTCTACCCCCACTAAATGGGGTAGCGCGCATCGATCGGTACCATCCTTGAGCTTCTCCGACTTTCGGAAGGGTTAGGGTTAGGGTTAGGGATGAAAGCACATAGGAGAAAGAGATATTCTTGAATAACTTTTTTTGTGAAGGTCGGAGAGACTTGCAAGTAGGCTCTACCCCCACTAAATGGGGTAGCGCGCATCGATCGGTACCATCCTTGAGCTTCTCCGACTTTCGGAAGGGTTAGGGTTAGGGTTAGGGATGAAAGCACATAGGAGAAAGAGATATTCTTGAATAACTTTTTTTGTGAAGGTCGGAGAGACTTGCAAGTAGGCTCTACCCCCACTAAATGGGGTAGCGCGCATCGATCGGTACCATCCTTGAGCTTCTCCGACTTTCGGAAGGGTTAGGGTTAGGGTTAGGGATGAAAGCACATAGGAGAAAGAGATATTCTTGAATAACTTTTTTTGTGAAGGTCGTAGAGACTTGCAAGTAGGCTCTACCCCCACTAAATGGGGTAGCGCGCATCGATCGGTACCATCTTTGAGCTTCTCCGACTTTCGGAAGGGTTAGGGTTAGGGTTAGGGATGAAAGCACATAGGAGAAAGAGATATTCTTGAATAACTTTTTTTGTGAAGGTCGGAGAGACTTGGAAAGTGGTTGCATCTGGACTAATTTGGGTCCTGCGGATCGATTGGTACCATCCCCGAGCTTGTACGACCTTCGGAAGAGGTCGACCGACGAAATTCCCCCAAATCTGAGGAGATATTCTTGAATAACTTTTTTTGTGAAGGTCGGAGAGACTTGCAAGTAGGCTCTACCCCCACTAAATGGGGTTGCGCGCATCGATCGGTACCATCCTTGAGCTTCTCCGACTTTCGGAAGGGTTAGGGTTAGGGTTAGGGATGAAAGCACATAGGAGAAAGAGATATTCTTGAATAACTTTTTTTGTGAAGGTTGGAGAGACTTGCAAGTAGGCTCTACCCCCACTAAATGGGGTAGCGCGCATCGATCGGTACCATCCTTGAGCTTCTCCGACTTTCGGAAGGGTTAGGGTTAGGGTTAGGGATGAAAGCACATAGGAGAAAGAGATATTCTTGAATAACTTTTTTTGTGAAGGTCGGAGAGACTTGGAAAGTGGTTGCATCTGGACTAATTTGGGTCCTGCGGATCGATTGGTACCATCCCCGAGCTTGTACGACCTTCGGAAGAGGTCGACCGACGAAATTCCCCCAAATCTGAGGAGATATTCTTGAATAACTTTTTTTGTGAAGGTCGGAGAGACTTGCAAGTAGGCTCTACCCCCACTAAATGGGGTTGCGCGCATCGATCGGTACCATCCTTGAGCTTCTCCGACTTTCGGAAGGGTTAGGGTTAGGGTTAGGGATGAAAGCACATAGGAGAAAGAGATATTCTTGAATAACTTTTTTTGTGAAGGTTGGAGAGACTTGCAAGTAGGCTCTACCCCCACTAAATGGGGTAGCGCGCATCGATCGGTACCATCCTTGAGCTTCTCCGACTTTCGGAAGGGTTAGGGTTAGGATTAGGGATGAAAGCACATAGGAGAAAGAGATATTCTTGAATAACTTTTTTTGTGAAGGTCGGAGAGACTTGGAAAGTGGTTGCATCTGGACTAATTTGGGTCCTGCGGATCGATTGGTACCATCCCCGAGCTTGTACGACCTTCGGAAGAGGTCGACCGACGAAATTCCCCCAAATCTGAGGAGATATTCTTGAATAACTTTTTTTGTGAAGGTCGGAGAGACTTGCAAGTAGGCTCTACCCCCACTAAATGGGGTTGCGCGCATCGATCGGTACCATCCTTGAGCTTCTCCGACTTTCGGAAGGGTTAGGGTTAGGGTTAGGGATGAAAGCACATAGGAGAAAGAGATATTCTTGAATAACTTTTTTTGTGAAGGTCGGAGAGACTTGCAAGTAGGCTCTACCCCCACTAAATGGGGTAGCGCGCATCGATCGGTACCATCCTTGAGCTTCTCCGACTTTCGGAAGGGTTAGGGTTAGGGTTAGGGATGAAAGCACATAGGAGAAAGAGATATTCTTGAATAACTTTTTTTGTGAAGGTCGGAGAGACTTGGAAAGTGGTTGCATCTGGACTAATTTGGGTCCTGCGGATCGATTGGTACCATCCCCGAGCTTGTACGACCTTCGGAAGAGGTCGACCGACGAAATTCCCCCAAATCTGAGGAGATATTCTTGAATAACTTTTTTTGTGAAGGTCGGAGAGACTTGCAAGTAGGCTCTACCCCCACTAAATGGGGTTGCGCGCATCGATCAGTACCATCCTTGAGCTTCTCCGACTTTCGGAAGGGTTAGGGTTAGGGTTAGGGATGAAAGCACATAGGAGAAAGAGATATTCTTGAATAACTTTTTTTGTGAAGGTCGGAGAGACTTGCAAGTAGGCTCTACCCCCACTAAATGGGGTAGCGCGCATCGATCGGTACCATCCTTGAGCTTCTCCGACTTTCGGAAGGGTTAGGGTTAGGGTTAGGGATGAAAGCACATAGGAGAAAGAGATATTCTTGAATAACTTTTTTTGTGAAGGTCGGAGAGACTTGCAAATAGGCTCTACCCCCACTAAATGGGGTAGCGCGCATCGATCGGTACCATCCTTGAGCTTCTCCGACTTTCGGAAGGGTTAGGGTTAGGGTTAGGGATGAAAGCACATAGGAGAAAGAGATATTCTTGAATAACTTTTTTTGTGAAGGTCGGAGAGACTTGCAAGTAGGCTCTACCCCCACTAAATGGGGTAGCGCGCATCGATCGGTACCATCCTTGAGCTTCTCCGACTTTCGGAAGGGTTAGGGTTAGGGTTAGGGATGAAAGCACATAGGAGAAAGAGATATTCTTAAATAACTTTTTTTGTGAAGGTCGGAGAGACTTGCAAGTAGGCTCTACCCCCACTAAATGGGGTAGCGCGCATCGATCGGTACCATCCTTGAGCTTCTCCGACTTTCGGAAGGGTTAGGGTTAGGGTTAGGGATGAAAGCACATAGGAGAAAGAGATATTCTTGAATAACTTTTTTTGTGAAGGTCGGAGAGACTTGCAAGTAGGCTCTACCCCCACTAAATGGGGTAGCGCGCATCGATCGGTACCATCCTTGAGCTTCTCCGACTTTCGGAAGGGTTAGGGTTAGGGTTAGGGATGAAAGCACATAGGAGAAAGAGATATTCTTGAATAACTTTTTTTGTGAAGGTCGGAGAGACTTGGAAAGTGGTTGCATCTGGACTAATTTGGGTCCTGCAGATCGATTGGTACCATCCCCGAGCTTGTACGACCTTCGGAAGAGGTCGACCGACGAAATTCCCCCAAATCTGAGGAGATATTCTTGAATAACTTTTTTTGTGAAGGTCGGAGAGACTTGCAAGTAGGCTCTACCCCCACTAAATGGGGTTGCGCGCATCGATCAGTACCATCCTTGAGCTTCTCCGACTTTCGGAAGGGTTAGGGTTAGGGTTAGGGATGAAAGCACATAGGAGAAAGAGATATTCTTGAATAACTTTTTTTGTGAAGGTCGGAGAGACTTGCAAGTAGGCTCTACCCCCACGAAATGGGGTAGCGCGCATCGATCGGTACCATCCTTGAGCTTCTCCGACTTTCGGAAGGGTTAGGGTTAGGGATGAAAGCACATAGGAGAAAGAGATATTCTTGAATAACTTTTTTTGTGAAGGTCGGAGAGACTTGCAAGTAGGCTCTACCCCCACTAAATGGGGTAGCGCGCATCGATCGGTACCATCCTTGAGCTTCTCCGACTTTCGGAAGGGTTAGGGTTAGGGTTAGGGATGAAAGCACATAGGAGAAAGAGATATTCTTGAATAACTTTTTTTGTGAAGGTCGGAGAGACTTGCAAGTAGGCTCTACCCCCACTAAATGGGGTAGCGCGCATCGATCGGTACCATCCTTGAGCTTCTCCGACTTTCGGAAGGGTTAGGGTTAGGGTTAGGGATGAAAGCACATAGGAGAAAGAGATATTCTTGAATAACTTTTTTTGTGAAGGTCGGAGAGACTTGGAAAGTGGTTGCATCTGGACTAATTTGGGTCCTGCGGATCGATTGGTACCATCCCCGAGCTTGTACGACCTTCGGAAGAGGTCGACCAACGAAATTCCCCCAAATCTGAGGAGATATTCTTGAATAACTTTTTTTGTGAAGGTCGGAGAGACTTGCAAGTAGGCTCTACCCCCACTAAATGGGGTAGCGCGCATCGATCGGTACCATCCTTGAGCTTCTCCGACTTTCGGAAGGGTTAGGGTTAGGGTTAGGGATGAAAGCACATAGGAGAAAGAGATATTCTTGAATAACTTTTTTTGTGAAGGTCGGAGAGACTTGGAAAGTGGTTGCATCTGGACTAATTTGGGTCCTGCGGATCGATTGGTACCATCCCCGAGCTTGTACGACCTTCGGAAGAGGTCGACCGACGAAATTCCCCCAAATCTGAGGAGATATTCTTGAATAACTTTTTTTGTGAAGGTCGGAGAGACTTGCAAGTAGGCTCTACTCCCACTAAATGGGGTTGCGCGCATCGATCGGTACCATCCTTGAGCTTCTCCGACTTTCGGAAGGGTTAGGGTTAGGGTTAGGGATGAAAGCACATAGGAGAAAGAGATATTCTTGAATAACTTTTTTTGTGAAGGTCGGAGAGACTTGCAAGTAGGCTCTACCCCCACTAAATGGGGTTGCGCGCATCGATCAGTACCATCCTTGAGCTTCTCCGACTTTCGGAAGGGTTAGGGTTAGGGTTAGGGATGAAAGCACATAGGAGAAAGAGATATTCTTGAATAACTTTTTTTGTGAAGGTCGGAGAGACTTGCAAGTAGGCTCTACCCCCACTAAATGGGGTAGCGCGCATCGATCGGTACCATCCTTGAGCTTCTCCGACTTTCGGAAGGGTTAGGGTTAGGGTTAGGGATGAAAGCACATAGGAGAAAGAGATATTCTTGAATAACTTTTTTTGTGAAGGTCGGAGAGACTTGGAAAGTGGTTGCATCTGGACTAATTTGGGTCCTGCGGATCGATTGGTACCATCCCCGAGCTTGTACGACCTTCGGAAGAGGTCGACCGACGAAATTCCCCCAAATCTGAGGAGATATTCTTGAATAACTTTTTTTGTGAAGGTCGGAGAGACTTGCAAGTAGGCTCTACCCCCACTAAATGGGGTTGCGCGCATCGATCAGTACCATCCTTGAGCTTCTCCGACTTTCGGAAGGGTTAGGGTTAGGGTTAGGGATGAAAGCACATAGGAGAAAGAGATATTCTTGAATAACTTTTTTTGTGAAGGTCGGAGAGACTTGCAAGTAGGCTCTACCCCCACTAAATGGGGTAGCGCGCATCGATCGGTACCATCCTTGAGCTTCTCCGACTTTCGGAAGGGTTAGGGTTAGGGATGAAAGCACATAGGAGAAAGAGATATTCTTGAATAACTTTTTTTGTGAAGGTCGGAGAGACTTGCAAGTAGGCTCTACCCCCACTAAATGGGGTAGCGCGCATCGATCGGTACCATCCTTGAGCTTCTCCGACTTTCGGAAGGGTTAGGGTTAGGGTTAGGGATGAAAGCACATAGGAGAAAGAGATATTCTTGAATAACTTTTTTTGTGAAGGTCGGAGAGACTTGCAAGTAGGCTCTACCCCCACTAAATGGGGTAGCGCGCATCGATCGGTACCATCCTTGAGCTTCTCCGACTTTCGGAAGGGTTAGGGTTAGGGTTAGGGATGAAAGCACATAGGAGAAAGAGATATTCTTGAATAACTTTTTTTGTGAAGGTCGGAGAGACTTGGAAAGTGGTTGCATCTGGACTAATTTGGGTCCTGCAGATCGATTGGTACCATCCCCGAGCTTGTACGACCTTCGGAAGAGGTCGACCGACGAAATTCCCCCAAATCTGAGGAGATATTCTTGAATAACTTTTTTTGTGAAGGTCGGAGAGACTTGCAAGTAGGCTCTACCCCCACTAAATGGGGTAGCGCGCATCGATCGGTACCATCCTTGAGCTTCTCCGACTTTCGGAAGGGTTAGGGTTAGGGTTAGGGATGAAAGCACATAGGAGAAAGAGATATTCTTGAATAACTTTTTTTGTGAAGGTCGGAGAGACTTGGAAAGTGGTTGCATCTGGACTAATTTGGGTCCTGCGGATCGATTGGTACCATCCCCGAGCTTGTACGACCTTCGGAAGAGGTCGACCGACGAAATTCCCCCAAATCTGAGGAGATATTCTTGAATAACTTTTTTTGTGAAGGTCGGAGAGACTTGCAAGTAGGCTCTACCCCCACTAAATGGGGTTGCGCGCATCGATCGGTACCATCCTTGAGCTTCTCCGACTTTCGGAAGGGTTAGGGTTAGGGTTAGGGATGAAAGCACATAGGAGAAAGAGATATTCTTGAATAACTTTTTTTGTGAAGGTCGGAGAGACTTGCAAGTAGGCTCTACCCCCACTAAATGGGGTAGCGCGCATCGATCGGTACCATCCTTGAGCTTCTCCGACTTTCGGAAGGGTTAGGGTTAGGGATGAAAGCACATAGGAGAAAGAGATATTCTTGAATAACTTTTTTTGTGAAGGTCGGAGAGACTTGGAAAGTGGTTGCATCTGGACTAATTTGGGTCCTGCGGATCGATTGGTACCATCCCCGAGCTTGTACGACCTTCGGAAGAGGTCGACCGACGAAATTCCCCCAAATCTGAGGAGATATTCTTGAATAACTTTTTTTGTGAAGGTCGGAGAGACTTGCAAGTAGGCTCTACCCCCACTAAATGGGGTTGCGCGCATCGATCAGTACCATCCTTGAGCTTCTCCGACTTTCGGAAGGGTTAGGGTTAGGGTTAGGGATGAAAGCACATAGGAGAAAGAGATATTCTTGAATAACTTTTTTTGTGAAGGTCGGAGAGACTTGCAAGTAGGCTCTACCCCCACTAAATGGGGTAGCGCGCATCGATCGGTACCATCCTTGAGCTTCTCCGACTTTCGGAAGGGTTAGGGTTAGGGTTAGGGCTGAAAGCACATAGGAGAAAGAGATATTCTTGAATAACTTTTTTTGTGAAGGTCGGAGAGACTTGCAAGTAGGCTCTACCCCCACTAAATGGGGTAGCGCGCATCGATCGGTACCATCCTTGAGCTTCTCCGACTTTCGGAAGGGTTAGGGTTAGGGTTAGGGATGAAAGCACATAGGAGAAAGAGATATTCTTGAATAACTTTTTTTGTGAAGGTCGGAGAGACTTGGAAAGTGGTTGCATCTGGACTAATTTGGGTCCTGCGGATCGATTGGTACCATCCCCGAGCTTGTACGACCTTCGGAAGAGGTCGACCGACGAAATTCCCCCAAATCTGAGGAGATATTCTTGAATAACTTTTTTTGTGAAGGTCGGAGAGACTTGCAAGTAGGCTCTACCCCCACTAAATGGGGTTGCGCTCATCGATCGGTACCATCCTTGAGCTTCTCCGACTTTCGGAAGGGTTAGGGTTAGGGTTAGGGATGAAAGCACATAGGAGAAAGAGATATTCTTGAATAACTTTTTTTGTGAAGGTCGGAGAGACTTGCAAGTAGGCTCTACCCCCACTAAATGGGGTAGCGCGCATCGATCGGTACCATCCTTGAGCTTCTCCGACTTTCGGAAGGGTTAGGGTTAGGGTTAGGGATGAAAGCACATAGGAGAAAGAGATATTCTTGAATAACTTTTTTTGTGAAGGTCGGAGAGACTTGGAAAGTGGTTGCATCTGGACTAATTTGGGTCCTGCAGATCGATTGGTACCATCCCCGAGCTTGTACGACCTTCGGAAGAGGTCGACCGACGAAATTCCCCCAAAATCTGAGGAGATATTCTTGAATAACTTTTTTTGTGAAGGTCGGAGAGACTTGCAAGTAGGCTCTACCCCCACTAAATGGGGTTGCGCGCATCGATCAGTACCATCCTTGAGCTTCTCCGACTTTCGGAAGGGTTAGGGTTAGGGTTAGGGATGAAAGCACATAGGAGAAAGAGATATTCTTGAATAACTTTTTTTGTGAAGGTCGGAGAGACTTGCAAGTAGGCTCTACCCCCACTAAATGGGGTAGCGCGCATCGATCGGTACCATCCTTGAGCTTCTCCGACTTTCGGAAGGGTTAGGGTTAGGGTTAGGGATGAAAGCACATAGGAGAAAGAGATATTCTTGAATAACTTTTTTTGTGAAGGTCGGAGAGACTTGGAAAGTGGTTGCATCTGGACTAATTTGGGTCCTGCGGATCGATTGGTACCATCCCCGAGCTTGTACGACCTTCGGAAGAGGTCGACCGACGAAATTCCCCCAAATCTGAGGAGATATTATTGAATAACTTTTTTTGTGAAGGTCGGAGAGACTTGCAAGTAGGCTCTACCCCCACTAAATGGGGTAGCGCGCATCGATCGGTACCATCCTTGAGCTTCTCCGACTTTCGGAAGGGTTAGGGTTAGGGTTAGGGATGAAAGCACATAGGAGAAAGAGATATTCTTGAATAACTTTTTTTGTGAAGGTCGGAGAGACTTGGAAAGTGGTTGCATCTGGACTAATTTGGGTCCTGCGGATCGATTGGTACCATCCCCGAGCTTGTACGACCTTCGGAAGAGGTCGACCGACGAAATTCCCCCAAATCTGAGGAGATATTCTTGAATAACTTTTTTTGTGAAGGTCGGAGAGACTTGCAAGTAGGCTCTACCCCCACTAAATGGGGTTGCGCGCATCGATCGGTACCATCCTTGAGCTTCTCCGACTTTCGGAAGGGTTAGGGTTAGGGTTAGGGATGAAAGCACATAGGAGAAAGAGATATTCTTGAATAACTTTTTTTGTGAAGGTCGGAGAGACTTGCAAGTAGGCTCTACCCCCACTAAATGGGGTAGCGCGCATCGATCGGTACCATCCTTGAGCTTCTCCGACTTTCGGAAGGGTTAGGGTTAGGGATGAAAGCACATAGGAGAAAGAGATATTCTTGAATAACTTTTTTTGTGAAGGTCGGAGAGACTTGGAAAGTGGTTGCATCTGGACTAATTTGGGTCCTGCAGATCGATTGGTACCATCCCCGAGCTTGTACGACCTTCGGAAGAGGTCGACCGACGAAATTCCCCCAAATCTGAGGAGATATTCTTGAATAACTTTTTTTGTGAAGGTCGGAGAGACTTGCAAGTAGGCTCTACCCCCACTAAATGCGGTTGCGCGCATCGATCAGTATTATCTTTGAGCTTCTCCGACTTTCGGAAGGGTTAGGGTTAGGGTTAGGGATGAAAGCACATAGGAGAAAGAGATATTCTTGAATAACTTTTTTTGTGAAGGTCGGAGAGACTTGCAAGTAGGCTCTACCCCCACTAAATGGGGTAGCGCGCATCGATCGGTACCATCCTTGAGCTTCTCCGACTTTCGGAAGGGTTAGGGTTAGGGTTAGGGATGAAAGCACATAGGAGAAAGAGATATTCTTGAATAACTTTTTTTGTGAAGGTCGGAGAGACTTGCAAGTAGGCTCTACCCCCACTAAATGGGGTAGCGCGCATCGATCGGTACCATCCTTGAGCTTCTCCGACTTTCGGAAGGGTTAGGGTTAGGGTTAGGGATGAAAGCACATAGGAGAAAGAGATATTCTTGAATAACTTTTTTTGTGAAGGTCGGAGAGACTTGCAAGTAGGCTCTACCCCCACTAAATGGGGTAGCGCGCATCGATCGGTACCATCCTTGAGCTTCTCCGACTTTCGGAAGGGTTAGGGTTAGGGTTAGGGATGAAAGCACATAGGAGAAAGAGATATTCTTGAATAACTTTTTTTGTGAAGGTCGGAGAGACTTGCAAGTAGGCTCTACCCCCACTAAATGGGGTTGCGCGCATCGATCAGTACCATCCTTGAGCTTCTCCGACTTTCGGAAGGGTTAGGGTTAGGGTTAGGGATGAAAGCACATAGGAGAAAGAGATATTCTTGAATAACTTTTTTTGTGAAGGTCGGAGAGACTTGCAAGTAGGCTCTACCCCCACTAAATGGGGTAGCGCGCATCGATCGGTACCATCCTTGAGCTTCTCCGACTTTCGGAAGGGTTAGGGTTAGGGATGAAAGCACATAGGAGAAAGAGATATTCTTGAATAACTTTTTTTGTGAAGGTCGGAGAGACTTGGAAAGTGGTTGCATCTGGACTAATTTGGGTCCTGCGGATCGATTGGTACCATCCCCGAGCTTGTACGACCTTCGTAAGAGGTCGACCGACGAAATTCCCCCAAATCTGAGGAGATATTCTTGAATAACTTTTTTTGTGAAGGTCGGAGAGACTTGCAAGTAGGCTCTACCCCCACTAAATGGGGTTGCGCGCATCGATCAGTACCATCGTTGAGCTTCTCCGACTTTCGGAAGGGTTAGGGTTAGGGATGAAAGCACATAGGAGAAAGAGATATTCTTGAATAACTTTTTTTGTGAAGGTCGGAGAGACTTGCAAGTAGGCTCTACCCCCACTAAATGGGGTTGCGCTCATCGATCGGTACCATCCTTGAGCTTCTCCGACTTTCGGAAGGGTTAGGGTTAGGGTTAGGGATGAAAGCACATAGGAGAAAGAGATATTCTTGAATAACTTTTTTTGTGAAGGTCGGAGAGACTTGCAAGTAGGCTCTACCCCCACTAAATGGGGTAGCGCGCATCGATCGGTACCATCCTTGAGCTTCTCCGACTTTCGGAAGGGTTAGGGTTAGGGTTAGGGATGAAAGCACATAGGAGAAAGAGATATTCTTGAATAACTTTTTTTGTGAAGGTCGGAGAGACTTGGAAAGTGGTTGCATCTGGACTAATTTGGGTCCTGCAGATCGATTGGTACCATCCCCGAGCTTGTACGACCTTCGGAAGAGGTCGACCGACGAAATTCCCCCAAAATCTGAGGAGATATTCTTGAATAACTTTTTTTGTGAAGGTCGGAGAGACTTGCAAGTAGGCTCTACCCCCACTAAATGGGGTTGCGCGCATCGATCAGTACCATCCTTGAGCTTCTCCGACTTTCGGAAGGGTTAGGGTTAGGGTTAGGGATGAAAGCACATAGGAGAAAGAGATATTCTTGAATAACTTTTTTTGTGAAGGTCGGAGAGACTTGCAAGTAGGCTCTACCCCCACTAAATGGGGTAGCGCGCATCGATCGGTACCATCCTTGAGCTTCTCCGACTTTCGGAAGGGTTAGGGTTAGGGTTAGGGATGAAAGCACATAGGAGAAAGAGATATTCTTGAATAACTTTTTTTGTGAAGGTCGGAGAGACTTGGAAAGTGGTTGCATCTGGACTAATTTGGGTCCTGCGGATCGATTGGTACCATCCCCGAGCTTGTACGACCTTCGGAAGAGGTCGACCGACGAAATTCCCCCAAATCTGAGGAGATATTATTGAATAACTTTTTTTGTGAAGGTCGGAGAGACTTGCAAGTAGGCTCTACCCCCACTAAATGGGGTAGCGCGCATCGATCGGTACCATCCTTGAGCTTCTCCGACTTTCGGAAGGGTTAGGGTTAGGGTTAGGGATGAAAGCACATAGGAGAAAGAGATATTCTTGAATAACTTTTTTTGTGAAGGTCGGAGAGACTTGGAAAGTGGTTGCATCTGGACTAATTTGGGTCCTGCGGATCGATTGGTACCATCCCCGAGCTTGTACGACCTTCGGAAGAGGTCGACCGACGAAATTCCCCCAAATCTGAGGAGATATTCTTGAATAACTTTTTTTGTGAAGGTCGGAGAGACTTGCAAGTAGGCTCTACCCCCACTAAATGGGGTTGCGCGCATCGATCGGTACCATCCTTGAGCTTCTCCGACTTTCGGAAGGGTTAGGGTTAGGGTTAGGGATGAAAGCACATAGGAGAAAGAGATATTCTTGAATAACTTTTTTTGTGAAGGTCGGAGAGACTTGCAAGTAGGCTCTACCCCCACTAAATGGGGTAGCGCGCATCGATCGGTACCATCCTTGAGCTTCTCCGACTTTCGGAAGGGTTAGGGTTAGGGATGAAAGCACATAGGAGAAAGAGATATTCTTGAATAACTTTTTTTGTGAAGGTCGGAGAGACTTGGAAAGTGGTTGCATCTGGACTAATTTGGGTCCTGCAGATCGATTGGTACCATCCCCGAGCTTGTACGACCTTCGGAAGAGGTCGACCGACGAAATTCCCCCAAATCTGAGGAGATATTCTTGAATAACTTTTTTTGTGAAGGTCGGAGAGACTTGCAAGTAGGCTCTACCCCCACTAAATGCGGTTGCGCGCATCGATCAGTATTATCTTTGAGCTTCTCCGACTTTCGGAAGGGTTAGGGTTAGGGTTAGGGATGAAAGCACATAGGAGAAAGAGATATTCTTGAATAACTTTTTTTGTGAAGGTCGGAGAGACTTGCAAGTAGGCTCTACCCCCACTAAATGGGGTAGCGCGCATCGATCGGTACCATCCTTGAGCTTCTCCGACTTTCGGAAGGGTTAGGGTTAGGGTTAGGGATGAAAGCACATAGGAGAAAGAGATATTCTTGAATAACTTTTTTTGTGAAGGTCGGAGAGACTTGCAAGTAGGCTCTACCCCCACTAAATGGGGTAGCGCGCATCGATCGGTACCATCCTTGAGCTTCTCCGACTTTCGGAAGGGTTAGGGTTAGGGTTAGGGATGAAAGCACATAGGAGAAAGAGATATTCTTGAATAACTTTTTTTGTGAAGGTCGGAGAGACTTGCAAGTAGGCTCTACCCCCACTAAATGGGGTAGCGCGCATCGATCGGTACCATCCTTGAGCTTCTCCGACTTTCGGAAGGGTTAGGGTTAGGGTTAGGGATGAAAGCACATAGGAGAAAGAGATATTCTTGAATAACTTTTTTTGTGAAGGTCGGAGAGACTTGCAAGTAGGCTCTACCCCCACTAAATGGGGTTGCGCGCATCGATCAGTACCATCCTTGAGCTTCTCCGACTTTCGGAAGGGTTAGGGTTAGGGTTAGGGATGAAAGCACATAGGAGAAAGAGATATTCTTGAATAACTTTTTTTGTGAAGGTCGGAGAGACTTGCAAGTAGGCTCTACCCCCACTAAATGGGGTAGCGCGCATCGATCGGTACCATCCTTGAGCTTCTCCGACTTTCGGAAGGGTTAGGGTTAGGGATGAAAGCACATAGGAGAAAGAGATATTCTTGAATAACTTTTTTTGTGAAGGTCGGAGAGACTTGGAAAGTGGTTGCATCTGGACTAATTTGGGTCCTGCGGATCGATTGGTACCATCCCCGAGCTTGTACGACCTTCGTAAGAGGTCGACCGACGAAATTCCCCCAAATCTGAGGAGATATTCTTGAATAACTTTTTTTGTGAAGGTCGGAGAGACTTGCAAGTAGGCTCTACCCCCACTAAATGGGGTTGCGCGCATCGATCAGTACCATCGTTGAGCTTCTCCGACTTTCGGAAGGGTTAGGGTTAGGGATGAAAGCACATAGGAGAAAGAGATATTCTTGAATAACTTTTTTTGTGAAGGTCGGAGAGACTTGCAAGTAGGCTCTACCCCCACTAAATGGGGTAGCGCGCATCGATCGGTACCATCCTTGAGCTTCTCCGACTTTCGGAAGGGTTAGGGTTAGGGTTAGGGATGAAAGCACATAGGAGAAAGAGATATTCTTGAATAACTTTTTTTGTGAAGGTCGGAGAGACTTGCAAGTAGGCTCTACCCCCACTAAATGGGGTAGCGCGCATCGATCGGTACCATCCTTGAGCTTCTCCGACTTTCGGAAGGGTTAGGGTTAGGGTTAGGGATGAAAGCACATAGGAGAAAGAGATATTCTTGAATAACTTTTTTTGTGAAGGTCGGAGAGACTTGCAAGTAGGCTCTACCCCCACTAAATGGGGTAGCGCGCATCGATCGGTACCATCCTTGAGCTTCTCCGACTTTCGGAAGGGTTAGGGTTAGGGTTAGGGATGAAAGCACATAGGAGAAAGAGATATTCTTGAATAACTTTTTTTGTGAAGGTCGGAGAGACTTGGAAAGTGGTTGCATCTGGACTAATTTGGGTCCTGCAGATCGATTGGTACCATCCCCGAGCTTGTACGACCTTCGGAAGAGGTCGACCGACGAAATTCCCCCAAATCTGAGGAGATATTCTTGAATAACTTTTTTTGTGAAGGTCGGAGAGACTTGCAAGTAGGCTCTACCCCCACTAAATGGGGTAGCGCGCATCGATCGGTACCATCCTTGAGCTTCTCCGACTTTCGGAAGGGTTAGGGTTAGGGTTAGGGATGAAAGCACATAGGAGAAAGAGATATTCTTGAATAACTTTTTTTGTGAAGGTCGGAGAGACTTGCAAGTAGGCTCTACCCCCACTAAATGGGGTAGCGCGCATCGATCGGTACCATCCTTGAGCTTCTCCGACTTTCGGAAGGGTTAGGGTTAGGGTTAGGGATGAAAGCACATAGGAGAAAGAGATATTCTTGAATAACTTTTTTTGTGAAGGTCGGAGAGACTTGGAAAGTGGTTGCATCTGGACTAATTTGGGTCCTGCAGATCGATTGGTACCATCCCCGAGCTTGTACGACCTTCGGAAGAGGTCGACCGACGAAATTCCCCCAAATCTGAGGAGATATTCTTGAATAACTTTTTTTGTGAAGGTCGGAGAGACTTGCAAGTAGGCTCTACCCCCACTAAATGGGGTTGCGCGCATCGATCAGTACCATCCTTGAGCTTCTCCGACTTTTGGAAGGGTTAGGGTTAGGGTTAGGGATGAAAGCACATAGGAGAAAGAGATATTCTTGAATAACTTTTTTTGTGAAGGTCGGAGAGACTTGCAAGTAGGCTCTACCCCCACTAAATGGGGTAGCGCGCATCGATCGGTACCATCCTTGAGCTTCTCCGACTTTCGGAAGGGTTAGGGTTAGGGTTAGGGATGAAAGCACATAGGAGAAAGAGATATTCTTGAATAACTTTTTTTGTGAAGGTCGGAGAGACTTGCAAGTAGGCTCTACCCCCACTAAATGGGGTAGCGCGCATCGATCGGTACCATCCTTGAGCTTCTCCGACTTTCGGAAGGGTTAGGGTTAGGGATGAAAGCACATAGGAGAAAGAGATATTCTTGAATAACTTTTTTTGTGAAGGTCGGAGAGACTTGCAAGTAGGCTCTACCCCCACTAAATGGGGTAGCGCGCATCGATCGGTACCATCCTTGAGCTTCTCCGACTTTCGGAAGGGTTAGGGTTAGGGTTAGGGATGAAAGCACATAGGAGAAAGAGATATTCTTGAATAACTTTTTTTGTGAAGGTCGGAGAGACTTGCAAGTAGGCTCTACCCCCACTAAATGGGGTAGCGCGCATCGATCGGTACCATCCTTGAGCTTCTCCGACTTTCGGAAGGGTTAGGGTTAGGGTTAGGGATGAAAGCACATAGGAGAAAGAGATATTCTTGAATAACTTTTTTTGTGAAGGTCGGAGAGACTTGCAAGTAGGCTCTACCCCCACTAAATGGGGTTGCGCGCATCGATCAGTACCATCCTTGAGCTTCTCCGACTTTCGGAAGGGTTAGGGTTAGGGTTAGGGATGAAAGCACATAGGAGAAAGAGATATTCTTGAATAACTTTTTTTGTGAAGGTCGGAGAGACTTGCAAGTAGGCTCTACCCCCACTAAATGGGGTAGCGCGCATCGATCGGTACCATCCTTGAGCTTCTCCGACTTTCGGAAGGGTTAGGGTTAGGGATGAAAGCACATAGGAGAAAGAGATATTCTTGAATAACTTTTTTTGTGAAGGTCGGAGAGACTTGGAAAGTGGTTGCATCTGGACTAATTTGGGTCCTGCGGATCGATTGGTACCATCCCCGAGCTTGTACGACCTTCGTAAGAGGTCGACCGACGAAATTCCCCCAAATCTGAGGAGATATTCTTGAATAACTTTTTTTGTGAAGGTCGGAGAGACTTGCAAGTAGGCTCTACCCCCACTAAATGGGGTTGCGCGCATCGATCAGTACCATCCTTGAGCTTCTCCGACTTTCGGAAGGGTTAGGGTTAGGGATGAAAGCACATAGGAGAAAGAGATATTCTTGAATAACTTTTTTTGTGAAGGTCGGAGAGACTTGCAAGTAGGCTCTACCCCCACTAAATGGGGTAGCGCGCATCGATCGGTACCATCCTTGAGCTTCTCCGACTTTCGGAAGGGTTAGGGTTAGGGTTAGGGATGAAAGCACATAGGAGAAAGAGATATTCTTGAATAACTTTTTTTGTGAAGGTCGGAGAGACTTGCAAGTAGGCTCTACCCCCACTAAATGGGGTAGCGCGCATCGATCGGTACCATCCTTGAGCTTCTCCGACTTTCGGAAGGGTTAGGGTTAGGGTTAGGGATGAAAGCACATAGGAGAAAGAGATATTCTTGAATAACTTTTTTTGTGAAGGTCGGAGAGACTTGCAAGTAGGCTCTACCCCCACTAAATGGGGTAGCGCGCATCGATCGGTACCATCCTTGAGCTTCTCCGACTTTCGGAAGGGTTAGGGTTAGGGTTAGGGATGAAAGCACATAGGAGAAAGAGATATTCTTGAATAACTTTTTTTGTGAAGGTCGGAGAGACTTGGAAAGTGGTTGCATCTGGACTAATTTGGGTCCTGCAGATCGATTGGTACCATCCCCGAGCTTGTACGACCTTCGGAAGAGGTCGACCGACGAAATTCCCCCAAATCTGAGGAGATATTCTTGAATAACTTTTTTTGTGAAGGTCGGAGAGACTTGCAAGTAGGCTCTACCCCCACTAAATGGGGTAGCGCGCATCGATCGGTACCATCCTTGAGCTTCTCCGACTTTCGGAAGGGTTAGGGTTAGGGTTAGGGATGAAAGCACATAGGAGAAAGAGATATTCTTGAATAACTTTTTTTGTGAAGGTCGGAGAGACTTGCAAGTAGGCTCTACCCCCACTAAATGGGGTAGCGCGCATCGATCGGTACCATCCTTGAGCTTCTCCGACTTTCGGAAGGGTTAGGGTTAGGGTTAGGGATGAAAGCACATAGGAGAAAGAGATATTCTTGAATAACTTTTTTTGTGAAGGTCGGAGAGACTTGAAAAGTGGTTGCATCTGGACTAATTTGGGTCCTGCGGATCGATTGGTACCATCCCCGAGCTTGTACGACCTTCGGAAGAGGTCGACCGACGAAATTCCCCCAAATCTGAGGAGATATTCTTGAATAACTTTTTTTGTGAAGGTCGGAGAGACTTGCAAGTAGGCTCTACCCCCACTAAATGGGGTAGCGCGCATCGATCGGTACCATCCTTGAGCTTCTCCGACTTTCGGAAGGGTTAGGGTTAGGGTTAGGGATGAAAGCACATAGGAGAAAGAGATATTCTTGAATAACTTTTTTTGTGAAGGTCGGAGAGACTTGCAAGTAGGCTCTACCCCCACTAAATGGGGTAGCGCGCATCGATCGGTACCATCCTTGAGCTTCTCCGACTTTCGGAAGGGTTAGGGTTAGGGATGAAAGCACATAGGAGAAAGAGATATTCTTGAATAACTTTTTTTGTGAAGGTCGGAGAGACTTGCAAGTAGGCTCTACTCCCACTAAATGGGGTAGCGCGCATCGATCGGTACCATCCTTGAGCTTCTCCGACTTTCGGAAGGGTTAGGGTTAGGGATGAAAGCACATAGGAGAAAGAGATATTCTTGAATAACTTTTTTTGTGAAGGTCGGAGAGACTTGCAAGTAGGCTCTACCCCCACTAAATGGGGTAGCGCGCATCGATCGGTACCATCCTTGAGCTTTTCCGACTTTCGGAAGGGTTAGGGTTAGGGTTAGGGATGAAAGCACATAGGAGAAAGAGATATTCTTGAATAACTTTTTTTGTGAAGGTCGGAGAGACTTGGAAAGTGGTTGCATCTGGACTAATTTGGGTCCTGCGGATCGATTGGTACCATCCCCGAGCTTGTACGACCTTCGGAAGAGGTCGACCGACGAAATTCCCCCAAATCTGAGGAGATATTCTTGAATAACTTTTTTTGTGAAGGTCGGAGAGACTTGCAAGTAGGCTCTACCCCCACTAAATGGGGTAGCGCGCATCGATCGGTACCATCCTTGAGCTTCTCCGACTTTCGGAAGGGTTAGGGTTAGGGTTAGGGATGAAAGCACATAGGAGAAAGAGATATTCTTGAATAACTTTTTTTGTGAAGGTCGGAGAGACTTGGAAAGTGGTTGCATCTGGACTAATTTGGGTCCTGCGGATCGATTGGTACCATCCCCGAGCTTGTACGACCTTCGGAAGAGGTCGACCGACGAAATTCCCCCAAATCTGAGGAGATATTCTTGAATAACTTTTTTTGTGAAGGTCGGAGAGACTTGCAAGTAGGCTCTACCCCCACTAAATGGGGTTGCGCGCATCGATCGGTACCATCCTTGAGCTTCTCCGACTTTCGGAAGGGTTAGGGTTAGGGTTAGGGATGAAAGCACATAGGAGAAAGAGATATTCTTGAATAACTTTTTTTGTGAAGGTCGGAGAGACTTGCAAGTAGGCTCTACCCCCACTAAATGGGGTAGCGCGCATCGATCGGTACCATCCTTGAGCTTCTCCGACTTTCGGAAGGGTTAGGGTTAGGGATGAAAGCACATAGGAGAAAGAGATATTCTTGAATAACTTTTTTTGTGAAGGTCGGAGAGACTTGGAAAGTGGTTGCATCTGGACTAATTTGGGTCCTGCAGATCGATTGGTACCATCCCCGAGCTTGTACGACCTTCGGAAGAGGTCGACCGACGAAATTCCCCCAAATCTGAGGAGATATTCTTGAATAACTTTTTTTGTGAAGGTCGGAGAGACTTGCAAGTAGGCTCTACCCCCACTAAATGGGGTTGCGCACATCGATCAGTACCATCCTTGAGCTTCTCCGACTTTCGGAAGGGTTAGGGTTAGGGTTAGGGATGAAAGCACATAGGAGAAAGAGATATTCTTGAATAACTTTTTTTGTGAAGGTCGGAGAGACTTGCAAGTAGGCTCTACCCCCACTAAATGGGGTAGCGCGCATCGATCGGTACCATCCTTGAGCTTCTCCGACTTTCGGAAGGGTTAGGGTTAGGGTTAGGGCTGAAAGCACATAGGAGAAAGAGATATTCTTGAATAACTTTTTTTGTGAAGGTCGGAGAGACTTGCAAGTAGGCTCTACCCCCACTAAATGGGGTAGCGCGCATCGATCGGTACCATCCTTGAGCTTCTCCGACTTTCGGAAGGGTTAGGGTTAGGGTTAGGGATGAAAGCACATAGGAGAAAGAGATATTCTTGAATAACTTTTTTTGTGAAGGTCGGAGAGACTTGGAAAGTGGTTGCATCTGGACTAATTTGGGTCCTGCGGATCGATTGGTACCATCCCCGAGCTTGTACGACCTTCGGAAGAGGTCGACCGACGAAATTCCCCCAAATCTGAGGAGATATTCTTGAATAACTTTTTTTGTGAAGGTCGGAGAGACTTGCAAGTAGGCTCTACCCCCACTAAATGGGGTTGCGCTCATCGATCGGTACCATCCTTGAGCTTCTCCGACTTTCGGAAGGGTTAGGGTTAGGGTTAGGGATGAAAGCACATAGGAGAAAGAGATATTCTTGAATAACTTTTTTTGTGAAGGTCGGAGAGACTTGCAAGTAGGCTCTACCCCCACTAAATGGGGTAGCGCGCATCGATCGGTACCATCCTTGAGCTTCTCCGACTTTCGGAAGGGTTAGGGTTAGGGTTAGGGATGAAAGCACATAGGAGAAAGAGATATTCTTGAATAACTTTTTTTGTGAAGGTCGGAGAGACTTGGAAAGTGGTTGCATCTGGACTAATTTGGGTCCTGCAGATCGATTGGTACCATCCCCGAGCTTGTACGACCTTCGGAAGAGGTCGACCGACGAAATTCCCCCAAAATCTGAGGAGATATTCTTGAATAACTTTTTTTGTGAAGGTCGGAGAGACTTGCAAGTAGGCTCTACCCCCACTAAATGGGGTTGCGCGCATCGATCAGTACCATCCTTGAGCTTCTCCGACTTTCGGAAGGGTTAGGGTTAGGGTTAGGGATGAAAGCACATAGGAGAAAGAGATATTCTTGAATAACTTTTTTTGTGAAGGTCGGAGAGACTTGCAAGTAGGCTCTACCCCCACTAAATGGGGTAGCGCGCATCGATCGGTACCATCCTTGAGCTTCTCCAACTTTCGGAAGGGTTAGGGTTAGGGTTAGGGATGAAAGCACATAGGAGAAAGAGATATTCTTGAATAACTTTTTTTGTGAAGGTCGGAGAGACTTGCAAGTAGGCTCTACCCCCACTAAATGGGGTAGCGCGCATCGATCGGTACCATCCTTGAGCTTCTCCGACTTTCGGAAGGGTTAGGGTTAGGGTTAGGGATGAAAGCACATAGGAGAAAGAGATATTCTTGAATAACTTTTTTTGTGAAGGTCGGAGAGACTTGCAAGTAGGCTCTACCCCCACTAAATGGGGTAGCGCGCATCGATCGGTACCATCCTTGAGCTTCTCCGACTTTCGGAAGGGTTAGGGTTAGGGTTAGGGATGAAAGCACATAGGAGAAAGAGATATTCTTGAATAACTTTTTTTGTGAAGGTCGGAGAGACTTGCAAGTAGGCTCTACCCCCACTAAATGGGGTAGCGCGCATCGATCGGTACCATCCTTGAGCTTCTCCGACTTTCGGAAGGGTTAGGGTTAGGGTTAGGGATGAAAGCACATAGGAGAAAGAGATATTCTTGAATAACTTTTTTTGTGAAGGTCGGAGAGACTTGGAAAGTGGTTGCATCTGGACTAATTTGGGTCCTGCAGATCGATTGGTACCATCCCCGAGCTTGTACGACCTTCGGAAGAGGTCGACCGACGAAATTCCCCCAAATCTGAGGAGATATTCTTGAATAACTTTTTTTGTGAAGGTCGGAGAGACTTGCAAGTAGGCTCTACCCCCACTAAATGGGGTAGCGCGCATCGATCGGTACCATCCTTGAGCTTCTCCGACTTTCGGAAGGGTTAGGGTTAGGGTTAGGGATGAAAGCACATAGGAGAAAGAGATATTCTTGAATAACTTTTTTTGTGAAGGTCGGAGAGACTTGGAAAGTGGTTGCATCTGGACTAATTTGGGTCCTGCGGATCGATTGGTACCATCCCCGAGCTTGTACGACCTTCGGAAGAGGTCGACCGACGAAATTCCCCCAAATCTGAGGAGATATTCTTGAATAACTTTTTTTGTGAAGGTCGGAGAGACTTGCAAGTAGGCTCTACCCCCACTAAATGGGGTTGCGCGCATCGATCGGTACCATCCTTGAGCTTCTCCGACTTTCGGAAGGGTTAGGGTTAGGGTTAGGGATGAAAGCACATAGGAGAAAGAGATATTCTTGAATAACTTTTTTTGTGAAGGTCGGAGAGACTTGCAAGTAGGCTCTACCCCCACTAAATGGGGTAGCGCGCATCGATCGGTACCATCCTTGAGCTTCTCCGACTTTCGGAAGGGTTAGGGTTAGGGATGAAAGCACATAGGAGAAAGAGATATTCTTGAATAACTTTTTTTGTGAAGGTCGGAGAGACTTGGAAAGTGGTTGCATCTGGACTAATTTGGGTCCTGCAGATCGATTGGTACCATCCCCGAGCTTGTACGACCTTCGGAAGAGGTCGACCGACGAAATTCCCCCAAATCTGAGGAGATATTCTTGAATAACTTTTTTTGTGAAGGTCGGAGAGACTTGCAAGTAGGCTCTACCCCCACTAAATGGGGTTGCGCGCATCGATCAGTATTATCCTTGAGCTTCTCCGACTTTCGGAAGGGTTAGGGTTAGGGTTAGGGATGAAAGCACATAGGAGAAAGAGATATTCTTGAATAACTTTTTTTGTGAAGGTCGGAGAGACTTGCAAGTAGGCTCTACCCCCACTAAATGGGGTAGCGCGCATCGATCGGTACCATCCTTGAGCTTCTCCGACTTTCGGAAGGGTTAGGGTTAGGGTTAGGGATGAAAGCACATAGGAGAAAGAGATATTCTTGAATAACTTTTTTTGTGAAGGTTGGAGAGACTTGCAAGTAGGCTCTACCCCCACTAAATGGGGTAGCGCGCATCGATCGGTACCATCCTTGAGCTTCTCCGACTTTCGGAAGGGTTAGGGTTAGGGTTAGGGATGAAAGCACATAGGAGAAAGAGATATTCTTGAATAACTTTTTTTGTGAAGGTCGGAGAGACTTGCAAGTAGGCTCTACCCCCACTAAATGGGGTTGCGCGCATCGATCAGTACCATCCTTGAGCTTCTCCGACTTTCGGAAGGGTTAGGGTTAGGGTTAGGGATGAAAGCACATAGGAGAAAGAGATATTCTTGAATAACTTTTTTTGTGAAGGTCGGAGAGACTTGCAAGTAGGCTCTACCCCCACTAAATGGGGTAGCGCGCATCGATCGGTACCATCCTTGAGCTTCTCCGACTTTCGGAAGGGTTAGGGTTAGGGATGAAAGCACATAGGAGAAAGAGATATTCTTGAATAACTTTTTTTGTGAAGGTCGGAGAGACTTGGAAAGTGGTTGCATCTGGACTAATTTGGGTCCTGCGGATCGATTGGTACCATCCCCGAGCTTGTACGACCTTCGTAAGAGGTCGACCGACGAAATTCCCCCAAATCTGAGGAGATATTCTTGAATAACTTTTTTTGTGAAGGTCGGAGAGACTTGCAAGTAGGCTCTACCCCCACTAAATGGGGTTGCGCGCATCGATCAGTACCATCCTTGAGCTTCTCCGACTTTCGGAAGGGTTAGGGTTAGGGATGAAAGCACATAGGAGAAAGAGATATTCTTGAATAACTTTTTTTGTGAAGGTCGGAGAGACTTGCAAGTAGGCTCTACCCCCACTAAATGGGGTAGCGCACATCGATCGGTACCATCCTTGAGCTTCTCCGACTTTCGGAAGGGTTAGGGTTAGGGTTAGGGATGAAAGCACATAGGAGAAAGAGATATTCTTGAATAACTTTTTTTGTGAAGGTCGGAGAGACTTGCAAGTAGGCTCTACCCCCACTAAATGGGGTAGCGCGCATCGATCGGTACCATCCTTGAGCTTCTCCGACTTTCGGAAGGGTTAGGGTTAGGGTTAGGGATGAAAGCACATAGGAGAAAGAGATATTCTTGAATAACTTTTTTTGTGAAGGTCGGAGAGACTTGCAAGTAGGCTCTACCCCCACTAAATGGGGTAGCGCGCATCGATCGGTACCATCCTTGAGCTTCTCCGACTTTCGGAAGGGTTAGGGTTAGGGTTAGGGATGAAAGCACATAGGAGAAAGAGATATTCTTGAATAACTTTTTTTGTGAAGGTCGGAGAGACTTGGAAAGTGGTTGCATCTGGACTAATTTGGGTCCTGCAGATCGATTGGTACCATCCCCGAGCTTGTACGACCTTCGGAAGAGGTCGACCGACGAAATTCCCCCAAATCTGAGGAGATATTCTTGAATAACTTTTTTTGTGAAGGTCGGAGAGACTTGCAAGTAGGCTCTACCCCCACTAAATGGGGTAGCGCGCATCGATCGGTACCATCCTTGAGCTTCTCCGACTTTCGGAAGGGTTAGGGTTAGGGTTAGGGATGAAAGCACATAGGAGAAAGAGATATTCTTGAATAACTTTTTTTGTGAAGGTCGGAGAGACTTGCAAGTAGGCTCTACCCCCACTAAATGGGGTAGCGCGCATCGATCGGTACCATCCTTGAGCTTCTCCGACTTTCGGAAGGGTTAGGGTTAGGGTTAGGGATGAAAGCACATAGGAGAAAGAGATATTCTTGAATAACTTTTTTTGTGAAGGTCGGAGAGACTTGCAAGTAGGCTCTACCCCCACTAAATGGGGTAGCGCGCATCGATCGGTACCATCCTTGAGCTTCTCCGACTTTCGGAAGGGTTAGGGTTAGGGTTAGGGATGAAAGCAC
Organism: Limanda limanda; assembly: GCF_963576545.1. Lineage (NCBI taxonomy): Eukaryota > Metazoa > Chordata > Actinopteri > Pleuronectiformes > Pleuronectidae > Limanda > Limanda limanda. The sequence goes on along the minus strand of NW_026870584.1, from coordinate 322,883 downwards.
ATAGGAGAAAGAGATATTCTTGAATAACTTTTTTTGTGAAGGTCGGAGAGACTTGGAAAGTGGTTGCATCTGGACTAATTTGGGTCCTGCAGATCGATTGGTACCATCCCCGAGCTTGTACGACCTTCGGAAGAGGTCGACCGACGAAATTCCCCCAAATCTGAGGAGATATTCTTGAATAACTTTTTTTGTGAAGGTCGGAGAGACTTGCAAGTAGGCTCTACCCCCACTAAATGGGGTTGCGCGCATCGATCAGTACCATCCTTGAGCTTCTCCGACTTTTGGAAGGGTTAGGGTTAGGGTTAGGGATGAAAGCACATAGGAGAAAGAGATATTCTTGAATAACTTTTTTTGTGAAGGTCGGAGAGACTTGCAAGTAGGCTCTACCCCCACTAAATGGGGTAGCGCGCATCGATCGGTACCATCCTTGAGCTTCTCCGACTTTCGGAAGGGTTAGGGTTAGGGTTAGGGATGAAAGCACATAGGAGAAAGAGATATTCTTGAATAACTTTTTTTGTGAAGGTCGGAGAGACTTGCAAGTAGGCTCTACCCCCACTAAATGGGGTAGCGCGCATCGATCGGTACCATTCTTGAGCTTCTCCGACTTTCGGAAGGGTTAGGGTTAGGGTTAGGGATGAAAGCACATAGGAGAAAGAGATATTCTTGAATAACTTTTTTTGTGAAGGTCGGAGAGACTTGCAAGTAGGCTCTACCCCCACTAAATGGGGTAGCGCGCATCGATCGGTACCATCCTTGAGCTTCTCCGACTTTCGGAAGGGTTAGGGTTAGGGTTAGGGATGAAAGCACATAGGAGAAAGAGATATTCTTGAATAACTTTTTTTGTGAAGGTCGGAGAGACTTGGAAAGTGGTTGCATCTGGACTAATTTGGGTCCTGCGGATCGATTGGTACCATCCCCGAGCTTGTACGACCTTCGGAAGAGGTCGACCGACGAAATTCCCCCAAATCTGAGGAGATATTCTTGAATAACTTTTTTTGTGAAGGTCGGAGAGACTTGCAAGTAGGCTCTACCCCCACTAAATGGGGTAGCGCGCATCGATCGGTACCATCCTTGAGCTTCTCCGACTTTCGGAAGGGTTAGGGTTAGGGATGAAAGCACATAGGAGAAAGAGATATTCTTGAATAACTTTTTTTGTGAAGGTCGGAGAGACTTGGAAAGTGGTTGCATCTGGACTAATTTGGGTCCTGCGGATCGATTGGTACCATCCCCGAGCTTGTACGACCTTCGGAAGAGGTCGACCGACGAAATTCCCCCAAATCTGAGGAGATATTCTTGAATAACCTTTTTTGTGAAGGTCGGAGAGACTTGCAAGTAGGCTCTACCCCCACTAAATGGGGTTGCGCGCATCGATCGGTACCATCCTTGAGCTTCTCCGACTTTCGGAAGGGTTAGGGTTAGGGTTAGGGATGAAAGCACATAGGAGAAAGAGATATTCTTGAATAACTTTTTTTGTGAAGGTCGGAGAGACTTGCAAGTAGGCTCTACCCCCACTAAATGGGGTAGCGCGCATCGATCGGTACTATCCTTGAGCTTCTCCGACTTTCGGAAGGGTTAGGGTTAGGGTTAGGGATGAAAGCACATAGGAGAAAGAGATATTCTTGAATAACTTTTTTTGTGAAGGTCGGAGAGACTTGGAAAGTGGTTGCATCTGGACTAATTTGGGTCCTGCGGATCGATTGGTACCATCCCCGAGCTTTTACGACCTTCGGAAGAGGTCGACCGACGAAATTCCCCCAAATCTGAGGAGATATTCTTGAATAACTTTTTTTGTGAAGGTCGGAGAGACTTGCAAGTAGGCTCTACCCCCACTAAATGGGGTAGCGCGCATCGATCAGTACCATCCTTGAGCTTCTCCGACTTTCGGAAGGGTTAGGGTTAGGGTTAGGGATGAAAGCACATAGGAGAAAGAGATATTCTTGAATAACTTTTTTTGTGAAGGTCGGAGAGACTTGCAAGTAGGCTCTACCCCCACTAAATGGGGTAGCGCGCATCGATCGGTACCATCCTTGAGCTTCTCCGACTTTCGGAAGGGTTAGGGTTAGGGTTAGGGATGAAAGCACATAGGAGAAAGAGATATTCTTGAATAACTTTTTTTGTGAAGGTCGGAAAGACTTGCAAGTAGGCTCTACCCCCACTAAATGGGGTAGCGCGCATCGATCGGTACCATCCTTGAGCTTCTCCGACTTTCGGAAGGGTTAGGGTTAGGGTTAGGGATGAAAGCACATAGGAGAAAGAGATATTCTTGAATAACTTTTTTTGTGAAGGTCGGAGAGACTTGCAAGTAGGCTCTACCCCCACTAAATGGGGTAGCGCGCATCGATCGGTACCATCCTTGAGCTTCTCCGACTTTCGGAAGGGTTAGGGTTAGGGTTAGGGATGAAAGCACATAGGAGAAAGAGATATTCTTGAATAACTTTTTTTGTGAAGGTCGGAGAGACTTGGAAAGTGGTTGCATCTGGACTAATTTGGGTCCTGCGGATCGATTGGTACCATCCCCGAGCTTGTACGACCTTCGGAAGAGGTCGACCGACGAAATTCCCCCAAATCTGAGGAGATATTCTTGAATAACTTTTTTTGTGAAGGTCGGAGAGACTTGCAAGTAGGCTCTACCCCCACTAAATGGGGTAGCGCGCATCGATCGGTACCATCCTTGAGCTTCTCCGACTTTCGGAAGGGTTAGGGTTAGGGATGAAAGCACATAGGAGAAAGAGATATTCTTGAATAACTTTTTTTGTGAAGGTCGGAGAGACTTGGAAAGTGGTTGCATCTGGACTAATTTGGGTCCTGCGGATCGATTGGTACCATCCCCGAGCTTGTACGACCTTCGGAAGAGGTCGACCGACGAAATTCCCCCAAATCTGAGGAGATATTCTTGAATAACCTTTTTTGTGAAGGTCGGAGAGACTTGCAAGTAGGCTCTACCCCCACTAAATGGGGTTGCGCGCATCGATCAGTACCATCCTTGAGCTTCTCCGACTTTTGGAAGGGTTAGGGTTAGGGTTAGGGATGAAAGCACATAGGAGAAAGAGATATTCTTGAATAACTTTTTTTGTGAAGGTCGGAGAGACTTGCAAGTAGGCTCTACCCCCACTAAATGGGGTAGCGCGCATCGATCGGTACCATCCTTGAGCTTCTCCGACTTTCGGAAGGGTTAGGGTTAGGGTTAGGGATGAAAGCACATAGGAGAAAGAGATATTCTTGAATAACTTTTTTTGTGAAGGTCGGAGAGACTTGCAAGTAGGCTCTACCCCCACTAAATGGGGTAGCGCGCATCGATCGGTACCATCCTTGAGCTTCTCCGACTTTCGGAAGGGTTAGGGTTAGGGTTAGGGATGAAAGCACATAGGAGAAAGAGATATTCTTGAATAACTTTTTTTGTGAAGGTCGGAGAGACTTGCAAGTAGGCTCTACCCCCACTAAATGGGGTAGCGCGCATCGATCGGTACCATCCTTGAGCTTCTCCGACTTTCGGAAGGGTTAGGGTTAGGGATGAAAGCACATAGGAGAAAGAGATATTCTTGAATAACTTTTTTTGTGAAGGTCGGAGAGACTTGGAAAGTGGTTGCATCTGGACTAATTTGGGTCCTGCGGATCGATTGGTACCATCCCCGAGCTTGTACGACCTTCGGAAGAGGTCGACCGACGAAATTCCCCCAAATCTGAGGAGATATTCTTGAATAACCTTTTTTGTGAAGGTCGGAGAGACTTGCAAGTAGGCTCTACCCCCACTAAATGGGGTTGCGCGCATCGATCAGTACCATCCTTGAGCTTCTCCGACTTTTGGAAGGGTTAGGGTTAGGGTTAGGGATGAAAGCACATAGGAGAAAGAGATATTCTTGAATAACTTTTTTTGTGAAGGTCGGAGAGACTTGCAAGTAGGCTCTACCCCCACTAAATGGGGTAGCGCGCATCGATCGGTACCATCCTTGAGCTTCTCCGACTTTCGGAAGGGTTAGGGTTAGGGTTAGGGATGAAAGCACATAGGAGAAAGAGATATTCTTGAATAACTTTTTTTGTGAAGGTCGGAGAGACTTGCAAGTAGGCTCTACCCCCACTAAATGGGGTAGCGCGCATCGATCGGTACCATCCTTGAGCTTCTCCGACTTTCGGAAGGGTTAGGGTTAGGGTTAGGGATGAAAGCACATAGGAGAAAGAGATATTCTTGAATAACTTTTTTTGTGAAGGTCGGAGAGACTTGCAAGTAGGCTCTACCCCCACTAAATGGGGTAGCGCGCATCGATCGGTACCATCCTTGAGCTTCTCCGACTTTCGGAAGGGTTAGGGTTAGGGTTAGGGATGAAAGCACATAGGAGAAAGAGATATTCTTGAATAACTTTTTTTGTGAAGGTCGGAGAGACTTGGAAAGTGGTTGCATCTGGACTAATTTGGGTCCTGCAGATCGATTGGTACCATCCCCGAGCTTGTACGACCTTCGGAAGAGGTCGACCGACGAAATTCCCCCAAATCTGAGGAGATATTCTTGAATAACTTTTTTTGTGAAGGTCGGAGAGACTTGCAAGTAGGCTCTACCCCCACTAAATGGGGTTGCGCGCATCGATCAGTACCATCCTTGAGCTTCTCCGACTTTTGGAAGGGTTAGGGTTAGGGTTAGGGATGAAAGCACATAGGAGAAAGAGATATTCTTGAATAACTTTTTTTGTGAAGGTCGGAGAGACTTGCAAGTAGGCTCTACCCCCACTAAATGGGGTAGCGCGCATCGATCGGTACCATCCTTGAGCTTCTCCGACTTTCGGAAGGGTTAGGGTTAGGGTTAGGGATGAAAGCACATAGGAGAAAGAGATATTCTTGAATAACTTTTTTTGTGAAGGTCGGAGAGACTTGCAAGTAGGCTCTACCCCCACTAAATGGGGTAGCGCGCATCGATCGGTACCATCCTTGAGCTTCTCCGACTTTCGGAAGGGTTAGGGTTAGGGTTAGGGATGAAAGCACATAGGAGAAAGAGATATTCTTGAATAACTTTTTTTGTGAAGGTCGGAGAGACTTGCAAGTAGGCTCTACCCCCACTAAATGGGGTAGCGCGCATCGATCGGTACCATCCTTGAGCTTCTCCGACTTTCGGAAGGGTTAGGGTTAGGGTTAGGGATGAAAGCACATAGGAGAAAGAGATATTCTTGAATAACTTTTTTTGTGAAGGTCGGAGAGACTTGGAAAGTGGTTGCATCTGGACTAATTTGGGTCCTGCGGATCGATTGGTACCATCCCCGAGCTTGTACGACCTTCGGAAGAGGTCGACCGACGAAATTCCCCCAAATCTGAGGAGATATTCTTGAATAACTTTTTTTGTGAAGGTCGGAGAGACTTGCAAGTAGGCTCTACCCCCACTAAATGGGGTAGCGCGCATCGATCGGTACCATCCTTGAGCTTCTCCGACTTTCGGAAGGGTTAGGGTTAGGGATGAAAGCACATAGGAGAAAGAGATATTCTTGAATAACTTTTTTTGTGAAGGTCGGAGAGACTTGGAAAGTGGTTGCATCTGGACTAATTTGGGTCCTGCGGATCGATTGGTACCATCCCCGAGCTTGTACGACCTTCGGAAGAGGTCGACCGACGAAATTCCCCCAAATCTGAGGAGATATTCTTGAATAACCTTTTTTGTGAAGGTCGGAGAGACTTGCAAGTAGGCTCTACCCCCACTAAATGGGGTTGCGCGCATCGATCGGTACCATCCTTGAGCTTCTCCGACTTTCGGAAGGGTTAGGGTTAGGGTTAGGGATGAAAGCACATAGGAGAAAGAGATATTCTTGAATAACTTTTTTTGTGAAGGTCGGAGAGACTTGCAAGTAGGCTCTACCCCCACTAAATGGGGTAGCGCGCATCGATCGGTACTATCCTTGAGCTTCTCCGACTTTCGGAAGGGTTAGGGTTAGGGTTAGGGATGAAAGCACATAGGAGAAAGAGATATTCTTGAATAACTTTTTTTGTGAAGGTCGGAGAGACTTGGAAAGTGGTTGCATCTGGACTAATTTGGGTCCTGCGGATCGATTGGTACCATCCCCGAGCTTTTACGACCTTCGGAAGAGGTCGACCGACGAAATTCCCCCAAATCTGAGGAGATATTCTTGAATAACTTTTTTTGTGAAGGTCGGAGAGACTTGCAAGTAGGCTCTACCCCCACTAAATGGGGTAGCGCGCATCGATCAGTACCATCCTTGAGCTTCTCCGACTTTCGGAAGGGTTAGGGTTAGGGTTAGGGATGAAAGCACATAGGAGAAAGAGATATTCTTGAATAACTTTTTTTGTGAAGGTCGGAGAGACTTGCAAGTAGGCTCTACCCCCACTAAATGGGGTAGCGCGCATCGATCGGTACCATCCTTGAGCTTCTCCGACTTTCGGAAGGGTTAGGGTTAGGGTTAGGGATGAAAGCACATAGGAGAAAGAGATATTCTTGAATAACTTTTTTTGTGAAGGTCGGAAAGACTTGCAAGTAGGCTCTACCCCCACTAAATGGGGTAGCGCGCATCGATCGGTACCATCCTTGAGCTTCTCCGACTTTCGGAAGGGTTAGGGTTAGGGTTAGGGATGAAAGCACATAGGAGAAAGAGATATTCTTGAATAACTTTTTTTGTGAAGGTCGGAGAGACTTGCAAGTAGGCTCTACCCCCACTAAATGGGGTAGCGCGCATCGATCGGTACCATCCTTGAGCTTCTCCGACTTTCGGAAGGGTTAGGGTTAGGGTTAGGGATGAAAGCACATAGGAGAAAGAGATATTCTTGAATAACTTTTTTTGTGAAGGTCGGAGAGACTTGGAAAGTGGTTGCATCTGGACTAATTTGGGTCCTGCGGATCGATTGGTACCATCCCCGAGCTTGTACGACCTTCGGAAGAGGTCGACCGACGAAATTCCCCCAAATCTGAGGAGATATTCTTGAATAACTTTTTTTGTGAAGGTCGGAGAGACTTGCAAGTAGGCTCTACCCCCACTAAATGGGGTAGCGCGCATCGATCAGTACCATCCTTGAGCTTCTCCGACTTTCGGAAGGGTTAGGGTTAGGGTTAGGGATGAAAGCACATAGGAGAAAGAGATATTCTTGAATAACTTTTTTTGTGAAGGTCGGAGAGACTTGGAAAGTGGTTGCATCTGGACTAATTTGGGTCCTGCGGATCGATTGGTACCATCCCCGAGCTTGTACGACCTTCGGAAGAGGTCGACCGACGAAATTCCCCCAAATCTGAGGAGATATTCTTGAATAACTTTTTTTGTGAAGGTCGGAGAGACTTGCAAGTAGGCTCTACCCCCACTAAATGGGGTTGCGCGCATCGATCGGTACCATCCTTGAGCTTCTCCGACTTTCGGAAGGGTTAGGGTTAGGGTTAGGGATGAAAGCACATAGGAGAAAGAGATATTCTTGAATAACTTTTTTTGTGAAGGTCGGAGAGACTTGCAAGTAGGCTCTACCCCCACTAAATGGGGTAGCGCGCATCGATCGGTACCATCCTTGAGCTTCTCCGACTTTCGGAAGGGTTAGGGTTAGGGTTAGGGATGAAAGCACATAGGAGAAAGAGATATTCTTGAATAACTTTTTTTGTGAAGGTCGGAGAGACTTGGAAAGTGGTTGCATCTGGACTAATTTGGGTCCTGCGGATCGATTGGTACCATCCCCGAGCTTGTACGACCTTCGGAAGAGGTCGACCGACGAAATTCCCCCAAATCTGAGGAGATATTCTTGAATAACTTTTTTTGTGAAGGTCGGAGAGACTTGCAAGTAGGCTCTACCCCCACTAAATGGGGTAGCGCGCATCGATCAGTACCATCCTTGAGCTTCTCCGACTTTCGGAAGGGTTAGGGTTAGGGTTAGGGATGAAAGCACATAGGAGAAAGAGATATTCTTGAATAACTTTTTTTGTGAAGGTCGGAGAGACTTGCAAGTAGGCTCTACCCCCACTAAATGGGGTAGCGCGCATCGATCGGTACCATCCTTGAGCTTCTCCGACTTTCGGAAGGGTTAGGGTTAGGGTTAGGGATGAAAGCACATAGGAGAAAGAGATATTCTTGAATAACTTTTTTTGTGAAGGTCGGAGAGACTTGGAAAGTGGTTGCATCTGGACTAATTTGGGTCCTGCAGATCGATTGGTACCATCCCCGAGCTTGTACGACCTTCGGAAGAGGTCGACCGACGAAATTCCCCCAAATCTGAGGAGATATTCTTGAATAACTTTTTTTATGAAGGTCGGAGAGACTTGCAAGTAGGCTCTACCCCCACTAAATGGGGTTGCGCGCATCGATCAGTACCATCCTTGAGCTTCTCCGACTTTTGGAAGGGTTAGGGTTAGGGTTAGGGATGAAAGCACATAGGAGAAAGAGATATTCTTGAATAACTTTTTTTGTGAAGGTCGGAGAGACTTGCAAGTAGGCTCTACCCCCACTAAATGGGGTAGCGCGCATCGATCGGTACCATCCTTGAGCTTCTCCGACTTTCGGAAGGGTTAGGGTTAGGGTTAGGGATGAAAGCACATAGGAGAAAGAGATATTCTTGAATAACTTTTTTTGTGAAGGTCGGAGAGACTTGCAAGTAGGCTCTACCCCCACTAAATGGGGTAGCGCGCATCGATCGGTACCATCCTTGAGCTTCTCCGACTTTCGGAAGGGTTAGGGTTAGGGATGAAAGCACATAGGAGAAAGAGATATTCTTGAATAACTTTTTTTGTGAAGGTCGGAGAGACTTGCAAGTAGGCTCTACCCCCACTAAATGGGGTAGCGCGCATCGATCGGTACCATCCTTGAGCTTCTCCGACTTTCGGAAGGGTTAGGGTTAGGGTTAGGGATGAAAGCACATAGGAGAAAGAGATATTCTTGAATAACTTTTTTTGTGAAGGTCGGAGAGACTTGCAAGTAGGCTCTACCCCCACTAAATGGGGTAGCGCGCATCGATCGGTACCATCCTTGAGCTTCTCCGACTTTCGGAAGGGTTAGGGTTAGGGTTAGGGATGAAAGCACATAGGAGAAAGAGATATTCTTGAATAACTTTTTTTGTGAAGGTCGGAGAGACTTGCAAGTAGGCTCTACCCCCACTAAATGGGGTTGCGCGCATCGATCAGTACCATCCTTGAGCTTCTCCGACTTTCGGAAGGGTTAGGGTTAGGGTTAGGGATGAAAGCACATAGGAGAAAGAGATATTCTTGAATAACTTTTTTTGTGAAGGTCGGAGAGACTTGCAAGTAGGCTCTACCCCCACTAAATGGGGTAGCGCGCATCGATCGGTACCATCCTTGAGCTTCTCCGACTTTCGGAAGGGTTAGGGTTAGGGATGAAAGCACATAGGAGAAAGAGATATTCTTGAATAACTTTTTTTGTGAAGGTCGGAGAGACTTGGAAAGTGGTTGCATCTGGACTAATTTGGGTCCTGCGGATCGATTGGTACCATCCCCGAGCTTGTACGACCTTCGTAAGAGGTCGACCGACGAAATTCCCCCAAATCTGAGGAGATATTCTTGAATAACTTTTTTTGTGAAGGTCGGAGAGACTTGCAAGTAGGCTCTACCCCCACTAAATGGGGTTGCGCGCATCGATCAGTACCATCCTTGAGCTTCTCCGACTTTCGGAAGGGTTAGGGTTAGGGATGAAAGCACATAGGAGAAAGAGATATTCTTGAATAACTTTTTTTGTGAAGGTCGGAGAGACTTGCAAGTAGGCTCTACCCCCACTAAATGGGGTAGCGCGCATCGATCGGTACCATCCTTGAGCTTCTCCGACTTTCGGAAGGGTTAGGGTTAGGGTTAGGGATGAAAGCACATAGGAGAAAGAGATATTCTTGAATAACTTTTTTTGTGAAGGTCGGAGAGACTTGCAAGTAGGCTCTACCCCCACTAAATGGGGTAGCGCGCATCGATCGGTACCATCCTTGAGCTTCTCCGACTTTCGGAAGGGTTAGGGTTAGGGTTAGGGATGAAAGCACATAGGAGAAAGAGATATTCTTGAATAACTTTTTTTGTGAAGGTCGGAGAGACTTGCAAGTAGGCTCTACCCCCACTAAATGGGGTAGCGCGCATCGATCGGTACCATCCTTGAGCTTCTCCGACTTTCGGAAGGGTTAGGGTTAGGGTTAGGGATGAAAGCACATAGGAGAAAGAGATATTCTTGAATAACTTTTTTTGTGAAGGTCGGAGAGACTTGGAAAGTGGTTGCATCTGGACTAATTTGGGTCCTGCAGATCGATTGGTACCATCCCCGAGCTTGTACGACCTTCGGAAGAGGTCGACCGACGAAATTCCCCCAAATCTGAGGAGATATTCTTGAATAACTTTTTTTGTGAAGGTCGGAGAGACTTGCAAGTAGGCTCTACCCCCACTAAATGGGGTAGCGCGCATCGATCGGTACCATCCTTGAGCTTCTCCGACTTTCGGAAGGGTTAGGGTTAGGGTTAGGGATGAAAGCACATAGGAGAAAGAGATATTCTTGAATAACTTTTTTTGTGAAGGTCGGAGAGACTTGCAAGTAGGCTTTACCCCCACTAAATGGGGTAGCGCGCATCGATCGGTACCATCCTTGAGCTTCTCCGACTTTCGGAAGGGTTAGGGTTAGGGTTAGGGATGAAAGCACATAGGAGAAAGAGATATTCTTGAATAACTTTTTTTGTGAAGGTCGGAGAGACTTGAAAAGTGGTTGCATCTGGACTAATTTGGGTCCTGCGGATCGATTGGTACCATCCCCGAGCTTGTACGACCTTCGGAAGAGGTCGACCGACGAAATTCCCCCAAATCTGAGGAGATATTCTTGAATAACTTTTTTTGTGAAGGTCGGAGAGACTTGCAAGTAGGCTCTACCCCCACTAAATGGGGTAGCGCGCATCGATCGGTACCATCCTTGAGCTTCTCCGACTTTCGGAAGGGTTAGGGTTAGGGTTAGGGATGAAAGCACATAGGAGAAAGAGATATTCTTGAATAACTTTTTTTGTGAAGGTCGGAGAGACTTGCAAGTAGGCTCTACCCCCACTAAATGGGGTAGCGCGCATCGATCGGTACCATCCTTGAGCTTCTCCGACTTTCGGAAGGGTTAGGGTTAGGGTTAGGGATGAAAGCACATAGGAGAAAGAGATATTCTTGAATAACTTTTTTTGTGAAGGTCGGAGAGACTTGGAAAGTGGTTGCATCTGGACTAATTTGGGTCCTGCAGATCGATTGGTACCATCCCCGAGCTTGTACGACCTTCGGAAGAGGTCGACCGACGAAATTCCCCCAAATCTGAGGAGATATTCTTGAATAACTTTTTTTGTGAAGGTCGGAGAGACTTGCAAGTAGGCTCTACCCCCACTAAATGGGGTTGCGCGCATCGATCAGTACCATCCTTGAGCTTCTCCGACTTTTGGAAGGGTTAGGGTTAGGGTTAGGGATGAAAGCACATAGGAGAAAGAGATATTCTTGAATAACTTTTTTTGTGAAGGTCGGAGAGACTTGCAAGTAGGCTCTACCCCCACTAAATGGGGTAGCGCGCATCGATCGGTACCATCCTTGAGCTTCTCCGACTTTCGGAAGGGTTAGGGTTAGGGTTAGGGATGAAAGCACATAGGAGAAAGAGATATTCTTGAATAACTTTTTTTGTGAAGGTCGGAGAGACTTGCAAGTAGGCTCTACCCCCACTAAATGGGGTAGCGCGCATCGATCGGTACCATCCTTGAGCTTCTCCGACTTTCGGAAGGGTTAGGGTTAGGGTTAGGGATGAAAGCACATAGGAGAAAGAGATATTCTTGAATAACTTTTTTTGTGAAGGTCGGAGAGACTTGGAAAGTGGTTGCATCTGGACTAATTTGGGTCCTGCGGATCGATTGGTACCATCCCCGAGCTTGTACGACCTTCGGAAGAGGTCGACCGACGAAATTCCCCCAAATCTGAGGAGATATTCTTGAATAACTTTTTTTGTGAAGGTCGGAGAGACTTGCAAGTAGGCTCTACCCCCACTAAATGGGGTAGCGCGCATCGATCAGTACCATCCTTGAGCTTCTCCGACTTTCGGAAGGGTTAGGGTTAGGGATGAAAGCACATAGGAGAAAGAGATATTCTTGAATAACTTTTTTTGTGAAGGTCGGAGAGACTTGGAAAGTGGTTGCATCTGGACTAATTTGGGTCCTGCGGATCGATTGGTACCATCCCCGAGCTTGTACGACCTTCGGAAGAGGTCGACCGACGAAATTCCCCCAAATCTGAGGAGATATTCTTGAATAACCTTTTTTGTGAAGGTCGGAGAGACTTGCAAGTAGGCTCTACCCCCACTAAATGGGGTTGCGCGCATCGATCGGTACCATCCTTGAGCTTCTCCGACTTTCGGAAGGGTTAGGGTTAGGGTTAGGGATGAAAGCACATAGGAGAAAGAGATATTCTTGAATAACTTTTTTTGTGAAGGTCGGAGAGACTTGCAAGTAGGCTCTACCCCCACTAAATGGGGTAGCGCGCATCGATCGGTACCATCCTTGAGCTTCTCCGACTTTCGGAAGGGTTAGGGTTAGGGTTAGGGATGAAAGCACATAGGAGAAAGAGATATTCTTGAATAACTTTTTTTGTGAAGGTCGGAGAGACTTGGAAAGTGGTTGCATCTGGACTAATTTGGGTCCTGCGGATCGATTGGTACCATCCCCGAGCTTTTACGACCTTCGGAAGAGGTCGACCGACGAAATTCCCCCAAATCTGAGGAGATATTCTTGAATAACTTTTTTTGTGAAGGTCGGAGAGACTTGCAAGTAGGCTCTACCCCCACTAAATGGGGTAGCGCGCATCGATCAGTACCATCCTTGAGCTTCTCCGACTTTCGGAAGGGTTAGGGTTAGGGTTAGGGATGAAAGCACATAGGAGAAAGAGATATTCTTGAATAACTTTTTTTGTGAAGGTCGGAGAGACTTGCAAGTAGGCTCTACCCCCACTAAATGGGGTAGCGCGCATCGATCGGTACCATCCTTGAGCTTCTCCGACTTTCGGAAGGGTTAGGGTTAGGGTTAGGGATGAAAGCACATAGGAGAAAGAGATATTCTTGAATAACTTTTTTTGTGAAGGTCGGAGAGACTTGGAAAGTGGTTGCATCTGGACTAATTTGGGTCCTGCAGATCGATTGGTACCATCCCCGAGCTTGTACGACCTTCGGAAGAGGTCGACCGACGAAATTCCCCCAAATCTGAGGAGATATTCTTGAATAACTTTTTTTATGAAGGTCGGAGAGACTTGCAAGTAGGCTCTACCCCCACTAAATGGGGTTGCGCGCATCGATCAGTACCATCCTTGAGCTTCTCCGACTTTTGGAAGGGTTAGGGTTAGGGTTAGGGATGAAAGCACATAGGAGAAAGAGATATTCTTGAATAACTTTTTTTGTGAAGGTCGGAGAGACTTGCAAGTAGGCTCTACCCCCACTAAATGGGGTAGCGCGCATCGATCGGTACCATCCTTGAGCTTCTCCGACTTTCGGAAGGGTTAGGGTTAGGGTTAGGGATGAAAGCACATAGGAGAAAGAGATATTCTTGAATAACTTTTTTTGTGAAGGTCGGAGAGACTTGCAAGTAGGCTCTACCCCCACTAAATGGGGTAGCGCGCATCGATCGGTACCATCCTTGAGCTTCTCCGACTTTCGGAAGGGTTAGGGTTAGGGTTAGGGATGAAAGCACATAGGAGAAAGAGATATTCTTGAATAACTTTTTTTGTGAAGGTCGGAGAGACTTGCAAGTAGGCTCTACCCCCACTAAATGGGGTAGCGCGCATCGATCGGTACCATCCTTGAGCTTCTCCGACTTTCGGAAGGGTTAGGGTTAGGGTTAGGGATGAAAGCACATAGGAGAAAGAGATATTCTTGAATAACTTTTTTTGTGAAGGTCGGAGAGACTTGGAAAGTGGTTGCATCTGGACTAATTTGGGTCCTGCGGATCGATTGGTACCATCCCCGAGCTTGTACGACCTTCGGAAGAGGTCGACCGACGAAATTCCCCCAAATCTGAGGAGATATTCTTGAATAACTTTTTTTGTGAAGGTCGGAGAGACTTGCAAGTAGGCTCTACCCCCACTAAATGGGGTTGCGCGCATCGATCAGTACCATCCTTGAGCTTCTCCGACTTTTGGAAGGGTTAGGGTTAGGGTTAGGGATGAAAGCACATAGGAGAAAGAGATATTCTTGAATAACTTTTTTTTTGAAGGTCGGAGAGACTTGCAAGTAGGCTCTACCCCCACTAAATGGGGTAGCGCGCATCGATCGGTACCATCCTTGAGCTTCTCCGACTTTCGGAAGGGTTAGGGTTAGGGTTAGGGATGAAAGCACATAGGAGAAAGAGATATTCTTGAATAACTTTTTTTGTGAAGGTCGGAGAGACTTGCAAGTAGGCTCTACCCCCACTAAATGGGGTAGCGCGCATCGATCGGTACCATCCTTGAGCTTCTCCGACTTTCGGAAGGGTTAGGGTTAGGGTTAGGGATGAAAGCACATAGGAGAAAGAGATATTCTTGAATAACTTTTTTTGTGAAGGTCGGAGAGACTTGCAAGTAGGCTCTACCCCCACTAAATGGGGTAGCGCGCATCGATCGGTACCATCCTTGAGCTTCCCCGACTTTCGGAAGGGTTAGGGTTAGGGTTAGGGATGAAAGCACATAGGAGAAAGAGATATTCTTGAATAACTTTTTTTGTGAAGGTCGGAGAGACTTGGAAAGTGGTTGCATCTGGACTAATTTGGGTCCTGCAGATCGATTGGTACCATCCCCGAGCTTGTACGACCTTCGGAAGAGGTCGACCGACGAAATTCCCCCAAATCTGAGGAGATATTCTTGAATAACTTTTTTTGTGAAGGTCGGAGAGACTTGCAAGTAGGCTCTACCCCCACTAAATGGGGTAGCGCGCATCGATCGGTACCATCTTTGAGCTTCTCCGACTTTCGGAAGGGTTAGGGTTAGGGTTAGGGATGAAAGCACATAGGAGAAAGAGATATTCTTGAATAACTTTTTTTGTGAAGGTCGGAGAGACTTGCAAGTAGGCTCTACCCCCACTAAATGGGGTAGCGCGCATCGATCGGTACCATCCTTGAGCTTCTCCGACTTTCGGAAGGGTTAGGGTTAGGGTTAGGGATGAAAGCACATAGGAGAAAGAGATATTCTTGAATAACTTTTTTTGTGAAGGTCGGAGAGACTTGCAAGTAGGCTCTACCCCCACTAAATGGGGTAGCGCGCATCGATCGGTACCATCCTTGAGCTTCTCCGACTTTCGGAAGGGTTAGGGTTAGGGTTAGGGATGAAAGCACATAGGAGAAAGAGATATTCTTGAATAACTTTTTTTGTGAAGGTCGGAGAGACTTGGAAAGTGGTTGCATCTGGACTAATTTGGGTCCTGCGGATCGATTGGTACCATCCCCGAGCTTGTACGACCTTCGGAAGAGGTCGACCGACGAAATTCCCCCAAATCTGAGGAGATATTCTTGAATAACTTTTTTTGTGAAGGTCGGAGAGACTTGCAAGTAGGCTCTACCCCCACTAAATGGGGTAGCGCGCATCGATCGGTACCATCTTTGAGCTTCTCCGACTTTCGGAAGGGTTAGGGTTAGGGTTAGGGATGAAAGCACATAGGAGAAAGAGATATTCTTGAATAACTTTTTTTGTGAAGGTCGGAGAGACTTGCAAGTAGGCTCTACCCCCACTAAATGGGGTAGCGCGCATCGATCGGTACCATCCTTGAGCTTCTCCGACTTTCGGAAGGGTTAGGGTTAGGGTTAGGGATGAAAGCACATAGGAGAAAGAGATATTCTTGAATAACTTTTTTTGTGAAGGTCGGAAAGACTTGCAAGTAGGCTCTACCCCCACTAAATGGGGTAGCGCGCATCGATCAGTACCATCCTTGAGCTTCTCCGACTTTCGGAAGGGTTAGGGTTAGGGTTAGGGATGAAAGCACATAGGAGAAAGAGATATTCTTGAATAACTTTTTTTGTGAAGGTCGGAGAGACTTGCAAGTAGGCTCTACCCCCACTAAATGGGGTAGCGCGCATCGATCAGTACCATCCTTGAGCTTCTCCGACTTTCGGAAGGGTTAGGGTTAGGGTTAGGGATGAAAGCACATAGGAGAAAGAGATATTCTTGAATAACTTTTTTTGTGAAGGTCGGAGAGACTTGGAAAGTGGTTGCATCTGGACTAATTTGGGTCCTGCGGATCGATTGGTACCATCCCCGAGCTTGTACGACCTTCGGAAGAGGTCGACCGACGAAATTCCCCCAAATCTGAGGAGATATTCTTGAATAACTTTTTTTGTGAAGGTCGGAGAGACTTGCAAGTAGGCTCTACCCCCACTAAATGGGGTAGCGCGCATCGATCGGTACCATCCTTGAGCTTCTCCGACTTTCGGAAGGGTTAGGGTTAGGGCTGAAAGCACATAGGAGAAAGAGATATTCTTGAATAACTTTTTTTGTGAAGGTCGGAGAGACTTGGAAAGTGGTTGCATCTGGACTAATTTGGGTCCTGCGGATCGATTGGTACCATCCCCGAGCTTGTACGACCTTCGGAAGAGGTCGACCGACGAAATTCCCCCAAATCTGAGGAGATATTCTTGAATAACCTTTTTTGTGAAGGTCGGAGAGACTTGCAAGTAGGCTCTACCCCCACTAAATGGGGTTGCGCGCATCGATCGGTACCATCCTTGAGCTTCTCCGACTTTCGGAAGGGTTAGGGTTAGGGTTAGGGATGAAAGCACATAGGAGAAAGAGATATTCTTGAATAACTTTTTTTGTGAAGGTCGGAGAGACTTGCAAGTAGGCTATACCCCCACTAAATGGGGTAGCGCGCATCGATCGGTACCATCCTTGAGCTTCTCCGACTTTCGGAAGGGTTAGGGTTAGGGTTAGGGATGAAAGCACATAGGAGAAAGAGATATTCTTGAATAACTTTTTTTGTGAAGGTCGGAGAGACTTGGAAAGTGGTTGCATCTGGACTAATTTGGGTCCTGCGGATCGATTGGTACCATCCCCGAGCTTTTACGACCTTCGGAAGAGGTCGACCGACGAAATTCCCCCAAATCTGAGGAGATATTCTTGAATAACTTTTTTTGTGAAGGTCGGAGAGACTTGCAAGTAGGCTCTACCCCCACTAAATGGGGTAGCGCGCATCGATCAGTACCATCCTTGAGCTTCTCCGACTTTCGGAAGGGTTAGGGTTAGGGTTAGGGATGAAAGCACATAGGAGAAAGAGATATTCTTGAATAACTTTTTTTGTGAAGGTCGGAGAGACTTGCAAGTAGGCTCTACCCCCACTAAATGGGGTAGCGCGCATCGATCGGTACCATCCTTGAGCTTCTCCGACTTTCGGAAGGGTTAGGGTTAGGGTTAGGGATGAAAGCACATAGGAGAAAGAGATATTCTTGAATAACTTTTTTTGTGAAGGTCGGAGAGACTTGGAAAGTGGTTGCATCTGGACTAATTTGGGTCCTGCAGATCGATTGGTACCATCCCCGAGCTTGTACGACCTTCGGAAGAGGTCGACCGACGAAATTCCCCCAAATCTGAGGAGATATTCTTGAATAACTTTTTTTGTGAAGGTCGGAGAGACTTGCAAGTAGGCTCTACCCCCACTAAATGGGGTTGCGCGCATCGATCAGTACCATCCTTGAGCTTCTCCGACTTTTGGAAGGGTTAGGGTTAGGGTTAGGGATGAAAGCACATAGGAGAAAGAGATATTCTTGAATAACTTTTTTTGTGAAGGTCGGAGAGACTTGCAAGTAGGCTCTACCCCCACTAAATGGGGTAGCGCGCATCGATCGGTACCATCCTTGAGCTTCTCCGACTTTCGGAAGGGTTAGGGTTAGGGTTAGGGATGAAAGCACATAGGAGAAAGAGATATTCTTGAATAACTTTTTTTGTGAAGGTCGGAGAGACTTGCAAGTAGGCTCTACCCCCACTAAATGGGGTAGCGCGCATCGATCGGTACCATCCTTGAGCTTCTCCGACTTTCGGAAGGGTTAGGGTTAGGGTTAGGGATGAAAGCACATAGGAGAAAGAGATATTCTTGAATAACTTTTTTTGTGAAGGTCGGAGAGACTTGCAAGTAGGCTCTACCCCCACTAAATGGGGTAGCGCGCATCGATCGGTACCATCCTTGAGCTTCTCCGACTTTCGGAAGGGTTAGGGTTAGGGTTAGGGATGAAAGCACATAGGAGAAAGAGATATTCTTGAATAACTTTTTTTGTGAAGGTCGGAGAGACTTGGAAAGTGGTTGCATCTGGACTAATTTGGGTCCTGCGGATCGATTGGTACCATCCCCGAGCTTGTACGACCTTCGGAAGAGGTCGACCGACGAAATTCCCCCAAATCTGAGGAGATATTCTTGAATAACTTTTTTTGTGAAGGTCGGAGAGACTTGCAAGTAGGCTCTACCCCCACTAAATGGGGTAGCGCGCATCGATCGGTACCATCCTTGAGCTTCTCCGACTTTCGGAAGGGTTAGGGTTAGGGTTAGGGATGAAAGCACATAGGAGAAAGAGATATTCTTGAATAACTTTTTTTGTGAAGGTCGGAGAGACTTGGAAAGTGGTTGCATCTGGACTAATTTGGGTCCTGCGGATCGATTGGTACCATTCCCGAGCTTGTACGACCTTCGGAAGAGGTCGACCGACGAAATTCCCCCAAATCTGAGGAGATATTCTTGAATAACCTTTTTTGTGAAGGTCGGAGAGACTTGCAAGTAGGCTCTACCCCCACTAAATGGGGTTGCGCGCATCGATCGGTACCATCCTTGAGCTTCTCCGACTTTCGGAAGGGTTAGGGTTAGGGTTAGGGATGAAAGCACATAGGAGAAAGAGATATTCTTGAATAACTTTTTTTGTGAAGGTCGGAGAGACTTGCAAGTAGGCTCTACCCCCACTAAATGGGGTAGCGCGCATCGATCGGTACCATCCTTGAGCTTCTCCGACTTTCGGAAGGGTTAGGGTTAGGGTTAGGGATGAAAGCACATAGGAGAAAGAGATATTCTTGAATAACTTTTTTTGTGAAGGTCGGAGAGACTTGCAAGTAGGCTCTACCCCCACTAAATGGGGTAGCGCGCATCGATCGGTACCATCCTTGAGCTTCTCCGACTTTCGGAAGGGTTAGGGTTAGGGTTAGGGATGAAAGCACATAGGAGAAAGAGATATTCTTGAATAACTTTTTTTGTGAAGGTCGGAGAGACTTGCAAGTAGGCTCTACCCCCACTAAATGGGGTAGCGCGCATCGATCGGTACCATCCTTGAGCTTCTCCGACTTTCGGAAGGGTTAGGGTTAGGGTTAGGGATGAAAGCACATAGGAGAAAGAGATATTCTTGAATAACTTTTTTTGTGAAGGTCGGAGAGACTTGGAAAGTGGTTGCATCTGGACTAATTTGGGTCCTGCGGATCGATTGGTACCATCCCCGAGCTTGTACGACCTTCGGAAGAGGTCGACCGACGAAATTCCCCCAAATCTGAGGAGATATTCTTGAATAACTTTTTTTGTGAAGGTCGGAGAGACTTGCAAGTAGGCTCTACCCCCACTAAATGGGGTAGCGCGCATCGATCGGTACCATCCTTGAGCTTCTCCGACTTTCGGAAGGGTTAGGGTTAGGGTTAGGGATGAAAGCACATAGGAGAAAGAGATATTCTTGAATAACTTTTTTTGTGAAGGTCGGAGAGACTTGGAAAGTGGTTGCATCTGGACTAATTTGGGTCCTGCGGATCGATTGGTACCATTCCCGAGCTTGTACGACCTTCGGAAGAGGTCGACCGACGAAATTCCCCCAAATCTGAGGAGATATTCTTGAATAACCTTTTTTGTGAAGGTCGGAGAGACTTGCAAGTAGGCTCTACCCCCACTAAATGGGGTTGCGCGCATCGATCGGTACCATCCTTGAGCTTCTCCGACTTTCGGAAGGGTTAGGGTTAGGGTTAGGGATGAAAGCACATAGGAGAAAGAGATATTCTTGAATAACTTTTTTTGTGAAGGTCGGAGAGACTTGCAAGTAGGCTCTACCCCCACTAAATGGGGTAGCGCGCATCGATCGGTACCATCCTTGAGCTTCTCCGACTTTCGGAAGGGTTAGGGTTAGGGTTAGGGATGAAAGCACATAGGAGAAAGAGATATTCTTGAATAACTTTTTTTGTGAAGGTCGGAGAGACTTGCAAGTAGGCTCTACCCCCACTAAATGGGGTAGCGCGCATCGATCAGTACCATCCTTGAGCTTCTCCGACTTTCGGAAGGGTTAGGGTTAGGGTTAGGGATGAAAGCACATAGGAGAAAGAGATATTCTTGAATAACTTTTTTTGTGAAGGTCGGAGAGACTTGGAAAGTGGTTGCATCTGGACTAATTTGGGTCCTGCGGATCGATTGGTACCATCCCCGAGCTTGTACGACCTTCGGAAGAGGTCGACCGACGAAATTCCCCCAAATCTGAGGAGATATTCTTGAATAACTTTTTTTGTGAAGGTCGGAGAGACTTGCAAGTAGGCTCTACCCCCACTAAATGGGGTAGCGCGCATCGATCAGTACCATCCTTGAGCTTCTCCGACTTTCGGAAGGGTTAGGGTTAGGGTTAGGGATGAAAGCACATAGGAGAAAGAGATATTCTTGAATAACTTTTTTTGTGAAGGTCGGAGAGACTTGGAAAGTGGTTGCATCTGGACTAATTTGGGTCCTGCGGATCGATTGGTACCATCCCCGAGCTTGTACGACCTTCGGAAGAGGTCGACCGACGAAATTCCCCCAAATCTGAGGAGATATTCTTGAATAACTTTTTTTTGAAGGTCGGAGAGACTTGCAAGTAGGCTCTACCCCCACTAAATGGGGTTGCGCGCATCGATCGGTACCATCCTTGAGCTTCTCCGACTTTCGGAAGGGTTAGGGTTAGGGTTAGGGATGAAAGCACATAGGAGAAAGAGATATTCTTGAATAACTTTTTTTGTGAAGGTCGGAGAGACTTGCAAGTAGGCTCTACCCCCACTAAATGGGGTAGCGCGCATCGATCGGTACCATCCTTGAGCTTCTCCGACTTTCGGAAGGGTTAGGGTTAGGGTTAGGGATGAAAGCACATAGGAGAAAGAGATATTCTTGAATAACTTTTTTTGTGAAGGTCGGAGAGACTTGCAAGTAGGCTCTACCCCCACTAAATGGGGTAGCGCGCATCGATCAGTACCATCCTTGAGCTTCTCCGACTTTCGGAAGGGTTAGGGTTAGGGTTAGGGATGAAAGCACATAGGAGAAAGAGATATTCTTGAATAACTTTTTTTGTGAAGGTCGGAGAGACTTGGAAAGTGGTTGCATCTGGACTAATTTGGGTCCTGCGGATCGATTGGTACCATCCCCGAGCTTGTACGACCTTCGGAAGAGGTCGACCGACGAAATTCCCCCAAATCTGAGGAGATATTCTTGAATAACTTTTTTTGTGAAGGTCGGAGAGACTTGCAAGTAGGCTCTACCCCCACTAAATGGGGTAGCGCGCATCGATCAGTACCATCCTTGAGCTTCTCCGACTTTCGGAAGGGTTAGGGTTAGGGTTAGGGATGAAAGCACATAGGAGAAAGAGATATTCTTGAATAACTTTTTTTGTGAAGGTCGGAGAGACTTGGAAAGTGGTTGCATCTGGACTAATTTGGGTCCTGCGGATCGATTGGTACCATCCCCGAGCTTGTACGACCTTCGGAAGAGGTCGACCGACGAAATTCCCCCAAATCTGAGGAGATATTCTTGAATAACTTTTTTTTGAAGGTCGGAGAGACTTGCAAGTAGGCTCTACCCCCACTAAATGGGGTTGCGCGCATCGATCGGTACCATCCTTGAGCTTCTCCGACTTTCGGAAGGGTTAGGGTTAGGGTTAGGGATGAAAGCACATAGGAGAAAGAGATATTCTTGAATAACTTTTTTTGTGAAGGTCGGAGAGACTTGGAAAGTGGTTGCATCTGGACTAATTTGGGTCCTGCGGATCGATTGGTACCATCCCCGAGCTTGTACGACCTTCGGAAGAGGTCGACCGACGAAATTCCCCCAAATCTGAGGAGATATTCTTGAATAACTTTTTTTTGAAGGTCGGAGAGACTTGCAAGTAGGCTCTACCCCCACTAAATGGGGTTGCGCGCATCGATCGGTACCATCCTTGAGCTTCTCCGACTTTCGGAAGGGTTAGGGTTAGGGTTAGGGATGAAAGCACATAGGAGAAAGAGATATTCTTGAATAACTTTTTTTGTGAAGGTCGGAGAGACTTGCAAGTAGGCTCTACCCCCACTAAATGGGGTAGCGCGCATCGATCGGTACCATCCTTGAGCTTCTCCGACTTTCGGAAGGGTTAGGGTTAGGGTTAGGGATGAAAGCACATAGGAGAAAGAGATATTCTTGAATAACTTTTTTTGTGAAGGTCGGAGAGACTTGCAAGTAGGCTCTACCCCCACTAAATGGGGTAGCGCGCATCGATCGGTACCATCCTTGAGCTTCTCCGACTTTCGGAAGGGTTAGGGTTAGGGTTAGGGATGAAAGCACATAGGAGAAAGAGATATTCTTGAATAACTTTTTTTGTGAAGGTCGGAGAGACTTGCAAGTAGGCTCTACCCCCACTAAATGGGGTAGCGCGCATCGATCAGTACCATCCTTGAGCTTCTCCGACTTTCGGAAGGGTTAGGGTTAGGGTTAGGGATGAAAGCACATAGGAGAAAGAGATATTCTTGAATAACTTTTTTTGTGAAGGTCGGAGAGACTTGGAAAGTGGTTGCATCTGGACTAATTTGGGTCCTGCGGATCGATTGGTACCATCCCCGAGCTTGTACGACCTTCGGAAGAGGTCGACCGACGAAATTCCCCCAAATCTGAGGAGATATTCTTGAATAACTTTTTTTTGAAGGTCGGAGAGACTTGCAAGTAGGCTCTACCCCCACTAAATGGGGTTGCGCGCATCGATCGGTACCATCCTTGAGC